>NC_051121.1:12533069-12557353 GCF_014839805.1 Manduca sexta | reverse complement strand
AAGTTAAATGTTCACAGAAATATCATGAATAAGTAATTATAAATAATTTAATAAGCATTTGCTTCTTGTATTATATTATTTTTTATTGGATGTATAAGAGTTTGTTCAGACAGGATATTGATTTTATTATTACCTATCATTTTTAAATTGTTTTTTTGAAGTAAGAACAACACCATACGTAATGCTATTGTTTGATCCATACAATGAATAATTAGCACCTGATGATTCTGGTGACAGATGAGGTTCTGATAGATGAATTTAAATTGTGCACTTATGAGAATTATGATTAAACGATGTTTGGGTCTCCATTTCAAATGGTGTTGTTCTGAACGGTTGTGCCAACACGGATGATCCCGGCGCATCAAAATGTTGATGTTTACCTAAAAGCTAAGTTTGATTTGTAAAAGGTATGTGTTCAGTTCTCACTGAACTGCTTCTCCTACTGACTTCCATTATATATTTAAATACCATATTATCAATATCGTTCATTAACTTTTGTCAGTAGTTGACTATATATATCACACTTTTCATTTGTAATTGGCAGCCCTAACTTTTTTAATCCAGCATGATTAAGATAACCCAATCTTCTATGCCATAGCATATTGTCTTCTGTTATTGTTAAAGAAGATTGCAACTTTACTGGTGTGAGACATTAACTGTGTATAAACCACCATTGCTTCTTGCTGTGAATACTCCATGATTTGGCATTTTTGTTGTTGCTACATCTTTTCTATATGAGAACACTGCAACCTTTGTTGTTTAATCGTCTAACTGACATTAAATTATGATATAGATTTTGTACTATTAAAGCTTCCATTGTTAGGATTTCACCTTCTTCTGTTTTTAATCTTAGCTTTCATTGTTATCTTATTTTCATAGTTTGTCCATTTCCTACTTTGACATTTACTTCTTTTATCTCAGTTATGTCTTCCATGAAATCCTTGTATTTCTCATCAACCATGTTGTATGTTGCACCAGAATCTAGAACAAGAGTCATCCTATTGCTTTTTTTCGTATTCAAGTGTTAGTTCCATGTTTGTCACCTCTAATGCTGTAATAACTGGCTGGTAAGCAGAGTTGTCAATACTAAGCAACAAATGACATACTTTGTCCGTTTCATCCATCTTTTTATCAATCTCTTATTCTCGTATTATTTTATCAAAAGTGTTAAAGTGGTCTTCCAAATTATTAAGTTTTGGTTTATGTTTCAAGGTCAATAATTTCTGTCTTAGATACAATTTACTTAGAAAATTTGAGAAAAATGTGCGTGACGAAAAGTACTCTATCATTTCCTTAGCAGTGCCGCATTCTTTTACATATTCCAAATGGTTGTCTTTTAATGAGTTTACAATGATTTGTTTAGCTTTTGCGTCTTGCCTTTAAAATTGCATCTTCTTTCATTTTCCTGTAATTTCTTTCTATTCCGGAGTCACAGTCGACGGCATCTCGATATTCTTTTCTTCCATGAGAGTTCGTACTGGGAATAGCCAATTTCTGAAATTGGTGCCTTCTAAATACGGCAAAAGTGCCAGCGCTTGTTACACGTGCTGCGCAGCAGTTTTGTATTTTACTTTGCATGCATTATTTGAACACTTCCCATTTTTACATGTGTCATCTGACTTAAAGGACTTACTGGGCCCATAACCTATTATTATATTTGCAACATTCATGTGCTGGCTACTGGCTGGTCTACAAATAAAACGTTTTATTTAACTTTATTGTTTATTTTTGTAGACATTCGTTTACATGACGCAATAAGACACGGCAGGGAAGGGCCGGAGGAAGTCCAACCTCCTTTTTTATTCCATAGATTACAAAATCTGATATTCTAACATGTTCCACTTCGAATGTTTGATTCTCGTGACACGGACCTTTTAATAAACGATTCATGAGAAAATGGATTTTCTAAATGTTGGTCAAAGATCATGAATTGTATTGCACTAAGTATCTTTCTATATTTTGCAATATTATTATCAAGCCCGTATGTAATGTTTACATTCATGTGACAGAATTAGTTTGAAGATTGTCCACGCCGTCTTGATACTTCCATCAATAATTATTAATTACTAATGGAGGTTGTGTACAGGGGTATGAATGTTCATAGAAGCTCTAATTTCTATTGATACTAGCGCCGCAGTGTGGGCGTCAAAAACACTAATATTTTTTTCTAGAAACTATCATTAGATGGCGCTACCGTTGCAGTATTTACCATATACAATTTTTATTAACAAAACAAAATCTTTGTATGTTTGTACGAATAAAAAAAGAAATTTATAATATTTTAAACATAAAAAAATACTTTTGTTTAAAATTAAAACCTATATTGTGTAGGCGGCACGGGCTATTTTATAAAATTCAAAACTTGTCAATATATTAATGACTACATTCCAGGGACTACAATCTCAGTACATTGGTAATGGTCCGAAAAGCCAATATAAGGTGACAAATTAGAGGAGTACATCGAAGTCGTAGTTTTCGTTTGATGTTATGGATTTTGTATTTGGTAGCATTACACATATTTAATTCCTACTTCAACTAATAGATGTCACGTAAGTCAAAAATTTCGTAATGTTTCGATAGGTGGCGTTGTATACAAAATTATATCGATGAGCTTAAAAAACTTTGATATTCTGAGCCGTAAAACATTAGTTAAAAAACAAGAAAGTAAATAAAAATGACTACCGTTTTTTGATCAATGTCTGCCGTGTTTTTGATGCGCGTGGGCATTTCTGCTTTGCTGAGTTCATTCTGTGTTGTGCTTTTTCGATTATTTTTCGTTGAGTTGAGCCCCTGCTCCTCCGGTATCGTTGTTAAAAGTGCTGTACAGATTACGTGCAAATCAGGACAATATTTAGTGCTATTTGATTGTTTTCCGTTGAGTTGAGTCCCTTCTCCTCCGGTTAATCATTTTAGTGCTAAAGGGAACATTTTTTATTTCTCGTGTTGTGAGTAGCAGTCATGTCGGACAAAAAATGTTGTGTTCCGGGATGTCCCCAAAAAGAAGGTAAATGTTTATCGAATCATGTGTTCATGTGTATACATAAAGTAAATTTTAAATAATAATCTTGGTGCATTGGATTACCTGAATCCCAATTAACGCATACCTCATTCGAATTGCCGACTTGTTCGCTTTATTTCAGCCGTGAATTTTGATGAATTTGATTATCAAAGTAAGGTTATACTCTGTTGGTCTAAATAGCTCAAAAAGTAACTAAAAAGGAAACATAGTACAAAATAACACCCAAACCCAAACGTAGGAGCATAACTTTATAACGTATGTCTTTTAAATTATGAGATGACAAAATATTTGACAGCTTTACATGCTCCCCAAAACAATTTGATTAGTTCCATTATGTTTTGGCATGTTTTTTAGAAAATTTACTTTAATAAAATCACATTGTATTATATTATTATGTAGATAAGTGACACAATCGGTAAAATATTAACAGAGATGTCTACAATATAATAATTACATTTCAGTGCTGCATCGGTTTCCGGATCCAGAAAAGGCAAAAGAGCGGTTTGATCTTTGGGTCAATTCCATAGGAGGCAATATACTGACTTTACAAAATGAATTCATTCATAAATATCGGCGTGTTTGTAACACTCATTTTGCAGAAAAGTATTATTGCCGCAACAATCGAATCAGCAAACTAGCAATAACAACTTTATTGTTGCCTGGTGAGTAATAATAAAATTTATATTCTTATATATATGTAAGCATAATACATACCATACAGAACATCACACAGGGTCATACTGAGAAGAAAAAATAATGATATTTCTACTACACAAAACCAAGGGAGTTAGTTTACATACTTTAGTGACAAATTAATCTTTTTGTGCACAGTTAGTCCATTGAAATGTTACATTTTTGAGGCCTTTACCTTGCGTTTTTTTAGAGGACGCAATTTTATTTTTGAAGTGTAGTGGGGGTCAGTGTAAAGCTAAAACCAAGTTTGTGGGGTCGCCACCCTTGTCCCACGGCCGCCATCTTGAAAATAAGGGTTGAAATGGTTTTACGATGTATCTCTTAAACTATTTATCTGACAAAAAAATTATAAACCTTTTTTGTTTGCAGAATTAAAATTCTATACAACTTTGGTTCAGTAACTTTTTGTCGTAAAACTATAAATAAAATAGTTATAAGCGAAAATGTTAAGAAATTCAATGTTAAGCAATGTCCATTGCAACGTCATCAGAACGTGTGTTTAAAAGGTTCATAATACTTTTTGTACTCATTACGTACAACACAAACCCGCGGTTGTCGGCTTGTACGCGAATTACTGGATCCTGAATCGCTTTGACACAGATGAAGCAATTGTTCACAAAATCAAAGTCTGGCTCTGGAGCTTCTGAAACTGACGATAAACTACTGGAGCTGCTGTTGCGACGACTGATTGTTCACAAAACAATTTTTACGAACTGTTTCGGAAGTTACTTACTGTACATATTGCGTGTTATTGTTATTACATGGACAACCGAACCGATAATGTTGTTCGTCGTCGCAGCAGCAGCTCCAGTAGTTTATCGTCAGTTTCAGAAGCTCCAGAGCCAGACTTTGATTTTGTGAACAATTGCTTCATCTGTGCCAAAGCGATTCAGGATCCAAGTAATTGCGTACAATGACAACCGCGGGTTTGTGTTGTACGTAATGAGAGTACAAAAAAAAGTATTATGAACCTTATAAACACACGTTCTGATGACGTTGCAATGGACATTGCTTAACATTGAATTTCTTAACATTTTCGATTATAACTTTTTTATTTATAGTTCTACGACAAAAAGTTACTGAACCAAAGTTGTAGAGAATTTAATTTGCCACAAAAAATGTTTATAATTCTTTTTTGTCAGATAAATAGTTTACGAGATACATCGTAAAAACCATTTCAACGCCTATTTTCAAGATGGCGGCCGTGGGACAAGGGTGGCGACCCCACAAACTTGGTTTTAGCTTTACACTGACCCCCCCTACACTTCAAAAAAATAAAATTGCGTCCTCTAAAAAACGCAACCCCAAATGTAACTTTTCAATGGACTAAGTACCTTACAAATTATATAAGTTCCATTCCCTTTTAAAATAATTGTACTACATTTTTGACATTAATGTATTATTATTAATAGTGACAATAGCCCAGTTGAGTGTGCAATGGACTGCTGGGATGAATGTCCGCAGGTTGAAATTGTAAGGGCAAACACCTTTGGCTTAAAAAGTGTGTATTTGTGAATTATCGCTTGCTGTAATGGTCAAGGAAAACATCATGAGGAAATCTGTATACATTAAAGTTCTATATAGAAATTTTGAGGGTGTGCGAAGTCTACCAATCCACACTAGACCAGTGTGGTGGACTGATGCCTAATCTCTCTCAGTAGTATAGGAGGCCTGTGCCCAGAAGTGGGTCAGTATATAATACATGGATGATATTATTATTATGTGTTATTATATAGATAATTGTGATGAAACTCATGAATGCTTAGTATGTATTTTATTATTAATAGTCAAATTATTTTAATTTTATTACAGACTCTTCACTGATTGAAAATAGACTACTGAGGCAGTTGCAAAATGTGGTTGGATCTTTGCCATCAACCTCACAAGGAGGCACAGGTAATTTGTTCATTTTTTCTCTTCTCCTGTTTAATCTGTACTTCTATGGTATATGCTTCCTTTTGGAAGTTGTCTATGAAATGTTACATGTTTAAAGTGAAATTTTGGGAACTACCAGTTTAATTAATTAATATAAAGCATACATTATTTGTTTTTACACACCTACTATGTTTTATCTTTACACCACACTGGCTTTACTGGTAGAGAATGCCTTCAGCATTAACTCCACCTTTATATAATTTTTATTAAAGTTAATTTTGTTACAGATTTCATTACAACATTTACAGAAGAAATAATCCCAGTGCAGCAGTCTCGAAATTTACCTAAATCTTTACCATCAGGCTTACAAGGTAAAATATAATTATAGTCAAATTCCATGTATGACATCACACTTTATGCAAAGATAGCTATTTGTATACATTTGTGGAACAGGGCAAGTGGTTTTGGAATCAGCTCGAAAGACCGACTCGAAAGTCTTCTTCTTTCCTCATCTTTCTTTCATGGGCCTCGCAAGGGGCCACCAGTCGTGGCCCACATTTTTGTTGATGGGGTGGGATTTCCCCAACGCCTCTATAATGAAATATTTATTGCTGGTTCTCAATAGCCAGTAGGAATTGCATGCCCATATCCAAATGCTAAGGCGCTTTATCTATCCTGCTGGAAGGTCTTGGCATTCCCTTGACAAATGCTATATCACGAAGTTGTGCAGTCCATGGCCCTTTACATATTAAACGCATTTATTATTTCAGATCTCATTGAAATTGAAGCCAATAAAGAAAATCGCCCTGTTTGTCAAACTGAATCCGATCAAATTGTACAGCATAATGGTAAATATAATATGTTTGTAAAATGTTATAAGTATGTTAGATATTGGAGGTCAGATTTGGTTTTAATTCCCAGACAAATAAAACTAGAATTTCAGTTCCTTTCTATTTAGGACATTCATTTAAGTTCTAAATGCAGGTTAAATAGCTTTTGATAACAAATTAACATATACGTATTTGGCGAATTTTCTAAAATCAACTCTAGGGTTTGAAATGAGGTAAATAAACAAAAGCTATAAATCAATATGGTTATTGGGTTTTTTTTATGTTGATTACAAAAATAAATTTATTTTAAAAAGTTCAAGATGGTAACATTCCCTGAGTATTGTAGGGTACTTTATTATGGACATGGACTTTTAACACAGGAAAGGAAGTTAACTCGGGCGAAGCCGCAGGCAAAAGCTACTTAATAAGATTACAGTTTTGCAACTAAATACTGTTGAAATAAGTCCAAAGATTGATTTAAACTAAATAAAGATTTATTTTAAGTAAGAAATTAACAAAATGCGTAGCGGATAATATAGAGGGAAAAAACGACCAGAGAGATAGATAAAAAAAAAAATATTTGACATAAGCACGTCGTGACATCTGTCAGTTGCGTTCACAAATCCCAACATTCTCTTCTGGACGCAAACCCATAGCCTTTATGAACACTTCATGCTTTGGCCGATTAAGTCCCTTGGTTAAGACATCAGCCACCATGTGATCAGTCCGTTTGTACTTGACTTTGATTTGATTGTCAGCAACCTTCTCTCTGATGAAATGGTATCGGACGTCAATATGTTTACTTCTTGCGTGATAACTTTCGTTACCTGAAAGACTAATGCAACTTTGATTATCACAATACATTAATAAGGGCCTGCTTTTAAGTTCAGGCCAAAACTCTTGTAATTGTTTCAGCCATAATGCCTCTTGTATAGATGCTGATAGAGACATATATTCAGCCTCTGTGCTTGATAATGCCACTGTTTGTTGTCTTTTAGAACACCAGCTGATAGAGGCACCCTGAAAAATAAAAACATATCCTGTGCAGGATTTTGTCTTCAGATTGACTTGCCCAATCAGCGTCGCAATATCCAACAATTTCACTGTCATCTTTCTCAAATGTTAATTTATAATTAACTGTAGCTTTTAAATATTTTAAAATTCTCTTCAATGCACTCCAGTGTTCTGCAGTTGGCTTATTATTATATTTACTTAAAGAATTTACAATGAAAGTTATGTCTGGTCTTGTTCCTTGAGATAGGTATAGCAAACATCCAATAGCTTCATGGTATGGTATGGTCGTAAGTATTTCACTCTCATGTTCAGCTTTCTTTAATTGAATATTTGCTTCACATGGTGTCCAAATAGGTTTACAATCAGACATGTTGAAACGTTTTAAAATTTTCTCTATATAAATTGATTGATCTAATGAAATTGTATTCTGCTCTTGTGTGATTCTAAAACCAACACACTGCTTTACTCTTCCCATGTCCTTCATGTGAAATTTTTTTAGCAATTTATTTTTAATATTCTTCATTGTATTTTCATTATTAAAAAAACAAATCAAATCGTCTACTTATACACTTATAAATAATATATCTTGCTTGTTAATTATTCTATAATATATACAAGGATCAATCTTTGATCTTAGTAAACCAATGTCTAATAAAGCAGTGTTTAATTTCTTGTTCCACTGTCTACTGGCTTGTTTCAAGCCATATATGGCTTTGTTTAGGCGACAGACTTTCTCTCCTTGCTCAAAAGATGGCGGTGGAGTCATGTAAATCACTTCATTGATGTCTCCTTGCAAAAATGCTGTAACGGCATCCATCTGGTGTATTTGTAGACTATATTTTGCAGCTATTCCCACAAGATATCTTATTGAAGAATATCGGACAACAGGTGAGTATACTTCATGATAATCTATTCCTTTTTTCTGTTGATAACCTTTAATGACTAATCTTGCCTTGTGACATATGATATTTCCATTTTCATCTGTTTTTGATTTAAACACCCATTTACATGGAATAATTTTCTTACTAATTGGTTTATCTACAAGTGACCAAGTATTATTTTGAATCAAAAACTGATATTCCTCATTCATTGCATGTTTCCACAGGTCAGCTTTATCACTTTTCAGTGCTTCTTCCCAACTTTGTGGGTCACTGTTCAGTAGACTCATTGTGGACTCAACATTCATACAAAGGTAAGACGTTGAACTATCATACATTTCCATTCTTCGATGAGATCTTGTCTGCATCCTGGACGTCTCAGGCTCCTCAATAGTTTCATCTGGTAAGTATGTGTCATCATTAGGATCATCATAGAATGTAATGTGAATAAACGGTTTCGCGTGCAAGTAAAATCCTTAAACGTGTAAACCGCGTCGCGATTCACGAACCTAGACGGACACATCGTGAAAGATTGCTGGAAAAGCGGAAACTCATCTAACATCGAAAAATATGCTGGTGAGGTAAGTGCATGCAATTCTGCTAACCCCCGAGAATCCTATACCATTCACTTAACATCGTGAAAGTATAAGGAAAATTAATTGACTATTTCGTATGTGTGACTAGTAAAAATCCTAGGCCCCACATTTTTATTTTATAAATCGTTGTGTATTGTTTTTAATTTGCAAAAGTAAACAAATTAAATAACCATGACTCAGGAACAGGGAGCCGTAAAGTCAGAGATAGATAAGAAGTAAATTATAGAATTTAGAACATTAACGTACTTATTACCAACCTACGATGGAAATAAGAAAACTCTTACATTTTGCATCAAAAGCGTAGAAAACGCGTTAAGCTTATAAGAAGACGCAGAGCAAAAACAGGCGATAATAGAAAAGAGAAATCAGAATACTGAAACGTCGACTTTCAAAATAGGTGATAAGGTATACAAACAAATCGCTGAAATTGTAGGTAAACATGTTAATGCGAAAATGTTTCAGGGACGCCATCACCTACGGTGCAGTCCTCTGGATCACCGGAGTCGTCGCAGTAATCGAACCCATAGATAACCACAATGGTATATTAGTAATCAAGGAAGCTATTGCTTACCACCAAGTAGATTCGTTTAGTCTAGTTGTATCTTATAATGCAAGTCAATTACGAGACATATACGTCCAAATAACCCGCGACTATATGACATTCAAATTAGCACAAACAAGAATAACATTCTATAAAAATAGTCTAGTTATTAGAAACCAAATAGAATACTTGATTGATAAAATCGAAAGTAAATTAGTATATTTAGGCTCAAGCACAATCGGATTAGGTAGAACATTTATACCGAGAATCCGAAGAGGATTAATCAATGGATTAGGATCAATAATTAAAGTCATTACAGGCAATTTGGATCAAGAAAATGCCATTAAAATAGATTACCAAATTCAAGAGATTAAAAGTTAGCGATTCATAAACAAAAGTCAAACATTAGGAATAATGACAGATTTCATAAAAGAAAACAACGCTAAACTAAATATAATCAATAAGAACCAAAAAGAACTAAATCAAGCGATCAAAGATTTAAGTAAGCAGAATTTAGGATTAGAGAATGAAATGCATGTAATAAATATGTATAATCAAATTGAAATTTGCTTACAACAAGTTTATGATAGGGTAGAATTATTAGAAAATGCAATAACATTTGCTCATCTAGGTCAATTACACCCAAGCATTGTGGACCCTAGCTTTCTTGTTGCCGAGCTCATGAAAATTCAAGGAGAAGCAAGTAAAAAATACACAGTTGATGTACTCTCCTACTATAGAAAACATACATGCAATTGAGAAATTAATAGAATTAAAGGCATACAGTACGAATGAATCAATTAATTTTGTATTAGAAATATCATTAGTAACTAACCTTCCTTATAGTTTGCTTCATTTGTACTCGATCCCGAATAAAAACAATACGGTCCTCATTCCCAAAAACCCATACCTAATCTTGGGAGGCAGCGAATTCGCATACCCTCTTGAGCCCTGCACATCTATAACGGAGAAAGTAGTCATCTGCCGTCACTTAGAATGGCACCAACTCAACAAGTCAGAAGATTGTATAGCGCAACTTCTACAACATAAACAACCACATAATTGCAAGTATGCAACAGCTGAAATTAACAATAATATCATAAAACAAATTAAGGAAAACAGTTGGATCGCTATCCTAAAACAAGAAGAAATCGCGAAAACCACGTGTGAAGAAAACGTAGAATACCAGCGGATCAGCTGAATAGTTCTCATAACTACAAACAAGAAATGCAACATCAAAATCGCCGGTAGAACACTTACAACCCACATGGAATACTTAAATGTCAAGGAAAGCATCCCTCTGCCAAAAACGCAGTACGCCTCGACGCAATCTTCAATCACAGTCCAATTGGAAGAAGTGAACTTGGATAATCTAAAAGACATCTTAAAGAAAACTCAAGTAACGCAAGAAAATGATGAGCCAGTAATAACTCTAAAACCCAGCTGGCCAACTATTTGCATGTACCTTAATCATAACAGTCATTGCAAGTGCAGTCGCCATCAAATGGTATCTTCGGTCCTGCAAGCAAAGTTCAGCAGCGCCGGAATGTCTGCAGCTTCAATCGCAAGAACTCCTGCAACAGCAGCACCAGCCTTCGACGTGCTTCACACTTAAAGGGGGAGGAGTTACGTCGCCGTAATTGAAACACAAGAAGAAACAAACAAGATAATTAAGTTTAGAGATAAGAGTCAATGATTATATGTTTCAATTAATAAAAGTTAGTTCTCTGCTTGTATTCGGTGTGGACGGTCGAGTCCACTGGGCTTTTCTTTTACATGTAATAATATATTTTAAAATCAAATATATTCTCATTTTAACACTTTTTAAAAAGCCAGAATCGCCACGACGAAATATAACTCCCCCTAGAAAACTTTTTTGGGGCAATTAGGAGTCATGGGTGCCGTAATACAAATCCGTCACCTGAAAGATTTGAGTGTGCCTTTTCAACACTACTTATAAATAATTTACCTAGTGTCCACAACTTTGGATCAAATTGTGAAAAAGATTTATGTAATAATTTATATGCACTTATCACTAAAGAAGACATTAAAGCTACGACGACCTGTTATATAGATAATATACCTGAAATAAATATATTAAGCCTTCAAGAAAAAAATAAACCCCAAATTATTGCACCATTGCAATATGTTTCTGGATATTTCCTGCGTCAAGCAAAAAATAAAAATATTTAAATCATGCACTATATGTAATAGGGATCTATTTAATGACCAGGAAATAGAATATATTAAATATAGAGAATATGCAGGTCGTCGTTGGCTTTGTAGCCCTAGCGAAAATTTAATTAATTGCATTTCTAATTTACAAGATATACATCATCATGTTTTAAAAAATAATTTAAATATTGATAATTTAAAATTATATATCAAAACATTAATATTAATTAACACTTAAATGTAAAAAGCATAAAAATGAATTAATTGAATTTATAATTAATTTATCGAGTAGGTTTTTCATACACAATCTGTGTAAAACCATAAAACAAATATTAAATGGGAGAAGGGGTTGTGATTGTGTGCGATTGTGTTTGAGATTCTTTAACCATTTGCAGATAAGAAAAAAACACTTATTTGTAACTGGTTAAAAAATCTTGAATTTAAAAACCCTTGATCACCAACCATCATATACATAAAACTACCTAGATATCCATAGCATACAATTAAAACTTTGACTTCAAATAATAGATGGCGCTGATACAATTCTTCCCAATTTGACCTTCGAGACAAGTCTCTATTTCCTATATTATAAAGTACTCTGTGCTACATTCATTCCGTTCATTCGTTACAAATGTCAATGTCACAACAACACAATATTGTTGTAGATTTGAGGTTATAATATATATTTGGAGTTCCTGTTGTTAGTTTTTCTAATTATTAAGTAGTTAATGTATAAAAATAATGCCGGGACCTAAAAGGAAATCTGTTGTTTGGGATATATTTGAATCGTAAGAGAATGGACATGTTAAGTGCTAACAGTGTTCAGAATTATACAAATATAGTGGACAATACCACCACTTTATTAAAACATATTCCGTCTTATTACAAAAAGCGAAATAAACCTTAGCTTCAATCTATACTAACAAAATCAGGCTTATCTGGGAAACCATGGTTTAAATTTGTCCGTATTACAAAACTCATAAAAACCGTAGACTTCTTAATACCGCGATTTGAACCATGGCCTATATATAAACCACAGATAAATACAAACAACATTCGTTCAATACATCATTTAATCGCAACGTTCCATATACCCAAAAAAGAAAACGTTTTTCATACAATGTTAAAATGATTAAATAATGTTTAGGAGTATTAAAAATATTAAGACTTGGTTATTTTGCTCCAAGATCAACAATAGTTGTAACTTCGATTGCAGTTTTGTTTAGGTTTCAAATTTTGACTAATGTTGTATTAGAGCGAGGCTCCATTAGTGCGTTGCGTCGTCGCAGCGTCGTTTTCCATACATTTTTTATGACATGCCCCATTAGACCGTTGCGTCGTCGCGCGCGACATTTCAATTTCTCATTTCATGAGTGAGCAGGATATTGATATAGATTTTCTCCTATCCTTGGTCCAAGAAAGACACACGAACATTACAGTGATAAATTTCGTAAAGCGAATGAATGGGTAGCTGTTTGTAAAAAAATATTTCAAGATTACGAGGAGTTTGAGGACCAAAAAAAGAACAAGATTGGTGAGTTGTTATTATATATATAAGCATTGCTCGTTTAAAGATATAAGATATTATTTGTAAATTCAATACATAAGTTAATTTATATCTTTTTCAACTGCCATGGTAAAGCCCCTTCTGGACTCATCAAGTAATTAGCAAATTGATCTCTGATAAAATTTTCGGCTAATGATTCTTCATTGCTATGGGGTCTCAATTGTCCTACTTATTGCCATATTGTCTTATTGTTTTAACCCATCGTGTTGTATAACAAAATTGTGTAAAACACAACATGCTTTGGCAATATTAATAGTTAAATCATATGACGTATCAATTGGCCTATGTAAAATGCGCCATTTATTTGCCATGATCCCAAATGCACATTCCACGTATCTACGAGCTCTGCTAAGGCGATAATTATAAACTCTTTGTTTCACATTGAGATTGGATCCGCCGTATGGGCGCATAACATGCTTACTTAAACCAAAAGCTTCATCACCGACGAGTACATAAGGGATTGGTGGCTCGTTATTATGATCATTTCCAAGTGGTTAAGGATCAGGCAATGGTAATTCATTTCTCATTAAAATCTTGTACAGTGTCGAATTTCTAAAAATAGTAGAATCACTTTCCTTACCATATGCACCCACGTCGACAAAAACAAACTTATAATTTGAGTCAACAACCGCCAGCAAAACAATTGAAAAATAATTTTTATAATTATAAAACAGAGAGCCACTTTTGTCCGGTTTTATTAAACGTATATGTTTCCCATCAATTGCCCCGAAGAAATGAGGAAAGTTAGCTTTGAGATCAAAATCTAATGCAATATTTTGTAGTTTTTCTACTGTGATCTCTTCTAAGTACTGTGGTCGAACATATTTCCATATAGCTTGACAAACTGACGAAATAGTTCTAGAAATTGTTGCTCTTCCACGTTTAAATTTGAAATGCAAGTCGTTTATCGAATTTCCGCTGCCTAAATACCTGAAATAGAAACACAAAAAATAAACAGGGTGGCCCATTTAGATTGGTCAGTGTAGACAAGTTAGGTACTTACACATCTTTTTCTTTCTTTGCAGGTAACGAGGTTGTGAAAAAATGGAGAAGCGTGAAGGACAACTTTTTCCGATACGTAAAAAAAATAAAAGAAAACAGTTCGTCTGGATCAGGGGCAAAACAATTAAAAAAATATCATTATTACAATCAGTTGCTGTTTTTGATGAAAGTTGCCCAAAATAAAACTGACAGTAGCCTTGAAATGGTGTCTGAAGAAACGGAACGAAATGAAAACACAGCATCATCTTCTCCATTTCCTACAAAAGAAATGTCCTCGTTACCCCCAGGTCCTGCTCGCTACGTGCCTGCAGGCCGTAAGAGATCAAACCAAGCAATAGATGATTTCGAGGCGCAAGCATTAGAAGTGTTGCAAGGAAAAGAAAACCGCCACTTATCATTTTTCAAAGGAATTTTGCCTTCTTTGGACAGCTTTACGGAATTACAAACTTTGACATTCCAAAGCAAAGTTATAAATATCATTACCGAAATTCGGTTCGGGGAACAGACTCAATCAACAACATGGCAGTCACGCGGATATCAAACTGGACAACAGTTCAAGCAACACCATTGCAGCCACGCGGATATCAAACTGGACAACAGTATCAAGCAACACCATTGCAGTCACGCGGATATCAAACTGGACAACAGTATCAAGCAACACCATTGCAGTCACGCGGATATCAAACTGGACAACAGTATCAAGCAACACCATTGCAGTCACGCGGATATCAAACTAGACAACATGCCCAGTCACCATCGCCATCGTCGTATCGAACAGATGAATTCGAAGCTACGTACTCAACCAACACTACGATTAATAATTTTACTGATGATAGTCAAGAAGAAGATTATAACTTTGCTTTGTTGCCTAATAGTAATACTTAAATTAAACTGTTTTTAATGATAATAAATTAATAACTGATTAACATTACGAGTATTATGATATTTGAATTACTTACCTCAATGTAATACCAATCATTTCAATTGGTTCTAAAGGGTGCCTGAATTTGGTATACTGCTTTTTTATATGTGGTTTTAAGGTTTCAACCAAATTATTAAAGCTGGCCACACTCATTCTAAAAAAATTGAAAAAAGTCTTTTCATCTAATAACAACTCCCTATATTCCTGCATAAAAAACTGACCATCACTATTTCTTAATGCTATCAAAGGAGATATCCAGAATCTTCTATGATTTCTACGTTTATTTCGGCGGTGCTGTAATAAAAGCAACAAAAGAACACGTTTGTATCTATCCATTGCAAAGGCTGAACTGAGACGCAGCTGCGTCGGCGTGCATACCCTCTTGCGTTGCGTTGGCGCAGCGTCAACGCAACACAGGTGTGGCATACAATGCGTTGTTCCGTTGCGATGACGCGACGCAACGCAGCGCAACGCACTAATGGGGCCTCGCTCTTAGTTGGTAATACATCAAAATGCGTGATATGAAACGTAAGCTTCCCGCGCGTTATGTGAAACCGTAACATTAAACTAAACTATAGCGGTGACTATTGCAAATAGCTTTGAAATTTATTATCAGTGTCTTATTGTATAGAACAATTGACTCTTTGTAATATTGTGATGGATCAACGAAAGAAAAAAAGATCTGAAAATTGGAGTACTGAGTCGAGTCTATTGGGTCGGCGTGGCGTTCCTAGTAGCTCAACGGCTTTAATATCCTCAATATCGTCTGAATATCTACCACGTTAATATCCATTTTCGATGAAAAATAACAAGACAACGAAACAGACGCCAATTTAAGAGATAATCTGACAAATGATTTGAAATTTGATATTTACGATTTAGACCATCGTCACACCAGGGGTCGCCGAGGTTTAGCATTAGACCATGGTTTATCGTTAAACCACTTTTTGTAATACCATTTTTATATAAATCGTACTTTGCATAGGTTTAAACCAGAGTTTTTAGTTAAACCTCGTTTTGTAATAAAACGGATTAACTCGAGTTACGTGAATTTTAACTCGAGTTAGCTCGAGTTGTGTTTATCGCGAGTTGGCACATCACTAAGAGGAAGCTATATTTATACATTCTATTTGGTAAAATAACCGCTACAAGTAATTAAGAAAGATTGGGAAAATTTCAACAACTTCGAATCTGTGTTTACATATAATAATTAAAATTTGATGTGAATAAAAAAAAAATTACACCGACAGAAACACGATGAAGTGCGAATTAAATATTACGTGGAAACCGACTGTTAATTATGAATGTTTTATTTTAAATCTATTAAACATAAAATTCTAACTTCGCTTTTGATATTTTACTTACTGGCACTTCATTTACTGACAATGCTCTTACTAATAGTATCTAAAAATGCTAAATATGGTTATTATTTTAATTTTTAAATAATCAACAACTTGAAAGTGATGGGGAAGAGGAAGTCGAGGAAGATCCATTACCTATCGCAGAAGAGGCATTAAAGGTTGTAGAATTATTATCAGGATTTGTCTATAGCAATATTGAAAATAATAAGGGCAAATCTAGCAGTACAAGAATATCGACGGAGATACTCTAACAGGCCTACACCGCGTCGTCAGACTTTTATCGACGTGCACTCGAGGTTAGCGGAAAAGAGGTTTGCAAAGGCTTGTTAATGAACGCACTCATTTAATATCGCACGAAGATGAAGAGGAGGTGCTTAGACTGATAGCCAATGAACCCAGCCATTTCTGTGCAACTACAGCTATCTAAGTTGAGTGTATTGAGAATTTTGAAACGAGAGGGATTACATCCTGTTTTTACACTTGTTTCTGTCCATCCAAAGGTTGTCTGGAAGAAATCGCTTTTAGCGATAAGACCGCCCATTGTGTAACCATGTCTTGTATTTGCTTTTCTTTGTGTTTTATTGGTTGTGTAATAAAGAATTATATTATTATTATCCTTTTAGATGGGTCCAAGACATAATGGAATAATAGATTATGCAGCCAGATCTGTATTTTGTTGGTGGCTCAATAGAAGTGCAAGACATAACTGTCGTTTTCTACCAAAAGATACTGTGGACTGATGAGGCTAAATCTACTAGAGCTGGCATTACAAATCACCGAAATGATTATCTCTGGCGCTCGGTAATCCAAAGGCAGTGCGAAAAATTACATTCTAACACGCATTTTCGGTGAATGTATGGACAGGCATAATCGACGATCGTTTGATAGGGAATTGCCTCCTACATTAAACGGTGCTAGATTCCTGGAGTTCCTGCAAACAATTAGCAGAGTCTCTTGGAGCTACCTCTGTCGTACCGTTAACATATACTCATATGTTAGTGGGCGGGTGCATCATCAAGCGTAATTATTATTAAATAGTGTAATTTTGTAAATTAGTATTAAAGTACGCGCCCCACTACTTCACTTCACCTGTTGGCCTTACTCTCGCTAGATCAAAGGTTTTCTGTTCTCCTTATTTATTTTCAGTACATCAAAGCACAAAACTTCCACTATGCAGACCCGTAAGGCTGCAGCTGTAGAAACTGAACTGAAGTTGAGGACAGCCCTAATTGATCTGAGGGCATACAAAGACCAATGCCAGAAGCTCCTGCAAGAACGTGAGGACAGCGAGGGAGGAAGTGGCCATCATTGTTAACAAAAATGCAGCTCTTAAGCGTCAGTTATTAGAGTTGCATCAACAAAATGAAGTTCTAGTGGAGGAACGGAACAAATTACAAGCGGTCACAGATTCCTTTACTCACTGTAGTTCTTTATATGAGGCGGCTCTGTGTAGGATTAGGGACTTAGAATCAGAATTAAATAGTGCCAACAACATTATAAATAATCTAAATGTAGAAAGGAGTGTTCTGAGGCAGCGGTGAACCAAAGCTTATATACTGAATTAATTTGTGGAAATTTTGACCCGCACCCAGTGAAACCTACCTTAACAATTGATCTTACTGAGGATGACTCACTATTAAATAATAATCAACCTAATGTGCATAATTTGAGTCATAAAAAGATAATTAAATATATAAAATTAAATAAATTTATTAAATAACATAAAAGACTTAGCCAGAACCAAAAACAGTTTGCCAAGAATTTAGCTTTAAGGAAGGAACGTAGGGCTTTATTAGATAAATTTAATAACTTCCAGATAAAATTAGAAGATAGCAAGAGGATTTATGAAATTGACACCCAGCATTTGTTAAATGAAATTAGAATGCTGGAAGAATCTCTAAGCTTAACATATAATAAATATATATCTTCTAAAAATAAAATTGATGAACTTCTTTTACAATTAGATAATAAAACAGTGTCTCAGTTAGATCATGTTACAAATATTAATAATAACTGTAAAACTTGTCAGAGAGTACTGCTGTGGCATCGGAGTGCACTGTGTCTTTGCTTGACACAGAAAAGATTGTCATGGGTGATGTTCAGTGTATCGGTCAGTTAAACCACCAGTCTACCAATATGAGTAACGCTAAAGAAGAGACCCATTGTGCGGGATTTTCTACGGTGGTATTTTCAGATAACATAGGGAAAGGTTTTGGTACATTGCTAAGTAACAGTCTCGAGCACTCTGTTACTAATAACTGCCTGTCAGGAATGCACTATAAGGATATTGTTAAATGTTTAATAAGTAAAAAATATAGTTCTCAGTCTTGTATTGCTCTTTTAGTGGGCAATAGTGAGAACTTATGTAAAAGGATATTACAGAAAGCATTGCCTCTATGACCAAATTAAATTGTAAAAAGTAATATTATGTGCATTTCCTTTCTGGCCAATGTACCAGACAGGTTAAATAAGCACATTCACATGTTAAACAATCATATGCAATGTTTAGTAAGTCACTATAGTGATAAACTGTTATTTTTTGACATAAATAAATTTACAGACAATTGTAGATTTTCATTGACTAGAGATACTATGTATCTGTCAAAATTAGTTAAAGTTAAGATTGCTACATTGTTAGCATTTAATATTAACTCAGTCATAAGTACTATGACGAAGTCCTCCATTACTACATGTTTTAGTAGTATTACTAATATAAGTGTAGTAAATAATTTAAACAATTAGTTATGACAACAGAGAAAAGTGACTTAATATTAACTCATCAAAATATAAATCGTTTCTCTGGCAAAATACTTGACATAGAATTATTAGCAGAAAAATATAATATTGATATTTTATGTTTTACGGAGACATGGTTAAAAGCAGATAAAATGGCATTTAGTGTTAGTGGCTACAGAGTCGCCAGCTCGTTCTTTAGGATATCAGCAGAAGGTGGAGGCACCATGATCCTCATCAAGGATGGTGTCTCTCACAAGGATAGGCAGGATATTGTAAAACTTTCTGTAGAACGAGTGTGTGAGGTCGCGTGTGCAGAGACCAGTGGTTATATTATATTGTGTGTATATAGGCCTCCTTCATCAAATATATTGGCATTTATTTCTAAAATGGAGGATATTCTTAAAAAACTTAAAATGAATAATAACATTTTAGTCTGTGGGGACTTTAATATAGATTTGCTAGTTGATTCCACAGATAAAAGACTTTTTGAATTTACTTCAATCATTTAATCTAAACTGTCAATTTCTCGAGCCGACTAGATTAACTACAACTTCAGCTACCTGTATTGATAATGTTATTTCAAATTTTAAAATTAACTCTAAAGAATTATTAGCTGGCGTTCGCTCAGACCACACATGTCAAATGGTCAAACTGAATTGTGAAAGCAATAGAAGTAAGAACATAGTACAATTTAGACCCCTAACCCAATATAATCTACAGAAATTTAGTGCTAGGCTTAATTTGGTGTTGCCTATGCTGACTTGCGGTTCAGACAACCCAAATAATATGTTTAAAACATTATTAAATGGTATTACAAACATATTTAATAAAACATGTAGTGTAAAATCAGTGCCACTAAAAAATAAAATATCATTCAGTGCTTGGGCAACAAACGGTATTAGACGTAGTAGAGATGTTCTCTATGAATTATATGACAGAAGGTCCTTTACACCCAATGTCGAATTTAATAATTATGTGAGAACATACTCTCAAATTTTTAAACGTGTATGTAGGTATGCTAAAGCTGCCTATATCAGTAGTCATATTAAAAACTCAGATAATAGAATTAAAACTACTTGAAAATTATTAATACTGAAACTGGCAAAAATAAAACTAATGACAAGATTTTATTGAACATTAATGACGAGCTAGTTTCAGATAAATATAGAATAGCTAATTACTTTGAACATTTTTACTAACATACCTTTTGAAACGACAAAATGTCTGCCATCCTCACCAGGGGCAGCTGAGTCGTTCTTAAAACAAAATGTTGATCTGTCGATTCCAAATTTCGAATTTGAATTTGTCACGCACTCTGATATAATAAAAGTATTTAAGAGCTTAAACATAAAAAGCACTGAAGACCTATGGGGTTTATCTGTTAAAGCGTTGCAGTCAGTAATAGACAACATTGCCCCAATTCTTGCGGAAATCTTTAACTGCTGCGTCAGAGACGGCATATTTCCTGATCTTATGAAGGTTAGTAAAGTAGTACCAATTTTTAAAGCAGGTTGTTCTAACACCCCTCTAATTTCAGACCTATTTCTATTTTACCAGCCTTAAGTAAGGTATTTGAAAAACTAATGCTTAACCAAATGCTGGTGTTTTTAATAAAAATGGGATCTTACATAATAGACAATTCGGCTTTACAAAAGGCAGATCCACGCAAGATGCTGGACGTGCTTTAGTCAAAGCTGTGTTAGATGCTTGGGAGGGATCCCAGGATGCACTGGGGGTCTTTTGTGATCTTTCCAAGGCATTCGATTGCGTCGATCACAAAACCCTCATTTTAAAGCTTCATTATTATGGTATTAGAGGAATTGGACTTAAACTAATATCTTCATATTTATCAGGTCGAAATCAAAATTATTTATCGACAACGTCTCCTCTGCCGGGTCCGCAGTTAGAATTGGGGTTCCCCAGGGTTCCATATTGGGTCCATTCCTATTCTTAGTTTACATAAATGACCTGCCTTACATGGTTGATAATATGGCAGATGTAGTATTGTTCGCTGACGACACTTCGATTATTTTTAAGTTAAATAGAAGGGATGAGAATCTCGGTGAGCCACATAAAGTACTTAGTTTGATTTCTGACTGGTTCTCTTCTAATAATTTACTTTTAAATGCCGCAAAAACGAAATGTGTCAGATTTTCGTTACTGAACAAAAAAAAGGAACTAAATATTGATTTAGATGGGGATAAATTAGAATTAGTTCCCTCAACGGTCTTCCTCGGGGTTTCAATCGATAGTAAATTGCAATGGGGCCCCCATATTAAAAAAAATTTCTAGTAAACTGAGCTCTGCCGTGTTTGCTATTAGGAAGATTAGACAATTAACTGACGTGGCTACGGCAAGGCTAGTGTATTTTGCATACTTCCACAGCATTATGTCCTATTGTATTCTTCTGTGGGGCTCTGCTGCAGATCTGCAGACCATTTTTATCTTGCAGAAACGAGCGATTAGAGCTATTTACAACCTTCGCTCTCATGATTCCCTTAGGCAAATGTTTAAGGAGGTGAATATACTGACTTTGCCGGCCGAATATATTTTTCAGAATATAATGTACGTACGTAAAACCTTAGTACTTTTATTAAAAACAGTGACTTGCATAGTCTAAATACCAGAAATAAAAATTACATTGTCCCTAATCATAGGCTCTGTAAAACCAATAAATCTTTCTTAGTTAATAGCATTAAGTTCTATAATAAACTTCCCTTCGAAGTTACCAATTTGACCGAACAAAAATTCAAGTGTTATGTTAAGCGTGAATTAATGTGTAAAGGATACTATACTGTATCTGATTACCTTAATGATAAGACGGTTTGGAAAGTTTGTCCTGCACACAATGACCCACCATGTTAGCACACATTAGTAATTAATTAACTGCCTAAAATGTCTTTGTTACATGTCTCACATGCTTTTTTATAATAATGACATTTCTATAGTTCTAATTTGACATAATCATATCATATCTTAATGAAATGTAATTTTTGAAAGACGACCACCCGATCATGTTGTGTTTGCCTGTTCAATATCACTATTTTTTCTTTTCTCATGATTGAAAACTATGATTGTAAATGTAGGCGAATGCACGCTGTACGCCGTTATTTAAGTATGAATCTATGTTCTCTTTTATTTGCTATCGCTAATTTTATTTTATGCCGCTCCAGGTTTAGTCGATTGGATTTCATCTTATCCCATGTTAACGGTGATGTGCGTGCATTAGCTTATATAACTATTGTGACTATGTACAAGAAAGACTTGGAAAAAATACAAAAGTACTGAACAATTGATGACAAAAAAAAGAAAAGCCCGGAGTTTCTTTCTGCCTTTCTTCTTCGGGTAGTCATCACTTAGGTAGCTAGTGAAAGGCTGGTAGGTTAGCTAGGCTAGGGCTCATGTCCTCACCGGTGAGGATCGCGACGCGTTACCCTTCTATTTCCCCTACTTGCCAGCCCGAGCTGGTTACTTCGGTTTGTACCTAGTCTTTTGTATAAACTTTATCCCTAATTTAAAATCTCCATAGTTATATAAGTGATTTTAATAGTTGTTTAGAAATAATAATTATTCTTATTCTTTGTTTTGACGTATCATAAGTGCAACTTTGTTCGCCTACGTGATAAATAAAGTATTTTATTTTATTTTATTTATTTATTTAAGCTTGAAGACTCCTCAAGCTTGATGAGTCTTCTGCCACCACTATTCTTGAGCAGTAATAAGAATTTGAATACCCATCATTCGCCATGAATCAGTCGCGGCGGTGTAATAGCTTAACCACCTAGCGCCCGATTTGACAGCTTTAGATTATTTTTTGTGGGGGTCATATGGAAACAAAAAGGTGTACGCTACAACTTCAATTGCAGAGAACAACTCGTTGCGAAAATATTATCAGTTGGCGAAGAAATAACAGCAGATTTTAACATGGTTAGGCGCTCATCAGGCCAGGTGGAATAGAGAGCTTTAGCTGTCTACAAACCGGAGGTGGCCACTTCGAACAATTACTTTGAAATTTTAATTGATTTTAAAATTTATTGAACCATTTAATTGTGTTTTATTTATTTCTGTTCCAAGGATTCTGACTTACTCGCAGTAGTAGCGGGCAGTGTACCTGGCCTGCTCTCGCATGGAATGCAGTAAGCGCCAGATATTAAAAAAAAAAAAAAAAACAAAATGGCTGCCATACGGCTGATAAGTAGTTTGGACTTAGCTGTGTAGTTTGTACACTTGTAACGTGTACGTAAACGTTGTGTCGATTACGATTTTTTTTCTTTTTTTTTCTCTTTGAGATGGAACGAAAACGGATTCACGATGAGGATAGTGACCCGTCAGGGCCATCGCCCCCGAAACTGTATGTCCCCTGAAATGGGGACGGGCAATTCTCTGAAAGGGTGCCGCGCAAGCGGGGCAGCAGAAGTGCCTCCACCACAGGAGGCGGCAGCAGAGGTGCCGCAGGCAACTTTAAATAAATAAATTAAATAAATAAAAATTTTCTATTAAAATAGTTGTTCTATCGATATTTAGAATATCGCTAGTTCATGACCAAACACACTGTATATAACCAACTAGTATATAAGCCATGTAATCTTTTTTTTTATAGGACAGTAATAACCATGCCCAAATTGGGTTACTAGATGAATAATTCTACAACCATTTACCCATAAATGGTTGTAGAATTATTCATCTGATGAACAAACTCTATATGGCGACCTGCCAAGGCGGTTTCGGACTGTCCTAATATGAAAGTTTAATATGAACATTAGTGACTTGTGCAGTTTAAAGACACTAAACATTAATAAATCTCTTTACACATGGAACGAGTGAAGCTGAATTCAGGCTGCGTTTCTTCTTGACAAACAAATTTAAGCAATATGGGTGGACGAAAATCTAAACAACAAGAAGTTATAATTGTCAAAATGGAGTTTCGGTAATTCTTCTTCTCCCGACGAACTATTGAATCATACCTATACTGCCACTTATTACGATATGTATCATTTTAATTGTGGGATGCGTAATATTATTTTTCGTTATTATCGCAAAATTTCATGGAAAATGGATGCAGCGAAACATCGAAA
>NC_051121.1:12441423-12532569 GCF_014839805.1 Manduca sexta | reverse complement strand
GTTAATATTCAATCTATGGTTGTAAAATGTGACTGTTCAACTATACTAGGCTGGAAAACTTGTGAAGACCAACCAGGGTATTGTCAAAAGATTATTTAAATTAACATCCAATCAAACTCAAAGGTCAGTACAATCATTTCTTGATACATATTCAGACACATTTGAAGGGTTAGGTTGTTTACCACATGAAGGGCTTACACATTGACACTAGAATTACACCAAAAATATGTCCAGTTCGTAGAATTCGCTATGCATTACATTCAAAACTTAAAGTAGAATTAGATAGAATGGAACATCTACAAGTAATTGAAAAGTAAATAAGCCTACTGACTGGTGAAACGCTATAGTCCGCATAGAAAGGGGCCGTTTAAGTATTACGTAAGCAGATTTATTACAATTATTTACCGCTCCCCGTCAGCAAAGTAAGCAAAGCTCTTACCTCTCTTTAGTCAATCAATGTATAGTTTCTTTTTTATATTATAATTATAACGTTATAATTATAATTTGAAAATTAAGAAAATAGATTTAGGATAGAAATTATATTTTACTGATATGGTATTCAACATAGAGTAAAGGACAAAAATATATCTTACTAACATAAACTTATGTTAAATTTTGGTGCACATATTAAACTCAAATTAACAGTCTTCAGTCCATGAAACCTGAATCCATGATTCTAAGTTTTCGATGACATTGGATTGCTTCGATTGCTGCTCAGTGTTGTGAATCTGCTCGCTTTTATCCGATTTTAGAATGTCTACGTCGTTCTTATCGAGCCATTCAACATCATGGTGCTCTAAATTTTGAATAATGCACATTAGTTCATTAGCACGACTAGCGCGACTCCTTTTTTATGGATCTTTTCGATGTGTCGATTTAGTGACTTGACGGAAGCACGATGAAAACCACACGTTTTGTATGTTCGACTTGATAGCCTCAATTTTACCGTCGGACAAAAATAATCGTAGGGCATTTGCAGGAAATCTTCGAGTGAAGCACTTAAGCGTAGAGCTTTCACATCGTGAATCAGCATTTTTTTTTTCATTTTTACTTTGGAAGAACAAGCATTATTAAATTTATTAAAATCACAAATAAATAAGTAAATGGATACTCAATTTCTCCTTCATACTTTACACGGGCTTAGGACCGTCGGAAATACCTACTTTATTTAAGCATTACTTTCCGATAAAATACCTACTTCATTTATTGTCATAGTAATAAAATAAACAGTGCGAACGAACTATGAGTACTTTTGGCGTATTTAAAAAATTGGGGCTATTTACAAAATAATCAACTAACATACCTAAACAGTTTATTTACAAATTACCTATTTACACTTCCCGGTAACGAAGCAACTGCTCGAAATGGAGTCCGCCGCGTTCGATACACAAACGTGCACTCTTAAGTTATTGTATTTAAGCTTTCGCAATGTGTCTCTGTCACTTTTCACTCGGTTAAAGTCGTCCACTGTCGCACTACGTAACTCGTCAGGTGTTTCGTGTTCCAAAAAATACACGAGTCTTTGTTTCCGACCACAAGAAAATATCCAGGGGTGTTAAGTCCGGGCTCTCGCCGGCCAAGTCACGGGGCCGCCGCGCCGCGGCCAATCCATAGTCCCGTAATGTTCATTACCAGTGCATCGTTGTCGTGAATTGCGTGCGCCCGATGGAAATGATACGGTGTAATCCGTAGGTATTTAATGTTTTCCACACAAATACTAATATTAAATTCCCGTGCCGCCATTCTCGTGCTTCGCCGAGGATCCCGCTCAAAGTACTCTAAAATGTCCACTTCGTTATCCGGCGAGTCATTCACCCGTCCTCGGCGTTGCACATGAGCCGGCGCGTGGAATTATCCGTGGTCGAGGAGGCGCTGGGTTGCAGCCAAGGTAGTGGGAGTAGATGGAACTTGAGGAGTTTCGATCCCGTGAAGTCGCAGCGGATTCAAACGATCCGGCTAGGAGTACAACCGCCTAGCCTCTTCCAAATTGTACTTACTTAGCTACAGCGTATAGCTGAACCATTGACAAATACCCGCGTTTGAATATTAGTACTGACGACTCATTTTCGTAATCAAAACAGCCTAATCGCGCGCGTGTTGTCCTATTACTGACTGAAGGACGGCGCGATGGGCGGGGGAGCGTGGAGTGTATGCGCTCGCCGTTCTGAGGCATAAGTACATCAGAGGGGTGCGCGTGATTGGCTACGATGTGACGCGACGCGGCGGTCTCTTTGTACCTATTTTTTTGGAGAATATTTTGCCACTTAGTTATGAATGGCACCAATCGTAGTGTTTGTAGTGGTGTTACCACGATTTCTCATTTATTATTCGGAAACGAGTATTCATTTTAACCCTTGAATGCGTGAGTCCTACAAACTGACAGCTGTCACGAAAGCCCAGCGGCTGTATGTGTCGGCGCGTAAAAAACGCGCGATTGCCACCTTTATAGACGATATGCGCCATAAACAATGTAATAAATCATAAATCTTTTTTTCCGTAAACGGTGTTATATTCATAAAAAGATTGTGAATATGGATACCTACAATATATAAATTTGATATTACGACTTCAGTATTTAGATATAATAGGGTACCGGACTCATTTTTGTTCTTTACTATTATCAAATATTTACATAATATAAATTATAACACAGAAGGAATTATTAAAATCCGGTTAAAAATCAACAGGTTATAAGTCTTTGAATTTCGGTGGAAGGGGTAATTAACAAGAAACAGAAAAGAGACGAAATACCCACATGTGACGTCATCGGGAATTAAGACGCGTGCGAAAGAAGAGATGAAGCGATATCCCCACATCGCGCCCACTTCTGCACATTACAATATTTTAAATATGAATTACTCGCTCATTTTTAACCAATTTTATGCAGTTTTCGCAGCAGTGCTTCTTTTCGTATTATTAGCCAGTATATATAGAATAATGTACAAAATCAAGCATAGGCCGGTCCCCTATTATTACTAGTTTTAGGTACCCGAGCTCGACACTAAATGTCGAATAATATAAAATCCAAACAATATTTTGTATGATCGTTACACTCAATACAATGTAAAAGAACTAAAGTATCAGCAAAACATCACATCGAAGGTACCTGAGACCGAAATGTTTATATTAGCCACTTGAAACTATAAACAAAACTGCTTGCGTCATCTGTTTATACTTCACATTCCAAGCCTCGGTTTTTGTTTTCTTAGGACATAAGTGTTGAATGATGCTTGTTATAAAAACAAAACATTCTTCGACCCATTTTTTTTGGATTTACCCTCATTTCACTACGCCGAAACTTATCAAATTATATTATAATTGAAAGGTCAATTTTCAAGGTCTCGAATGGTTACAAGTTTTATTTAGCTAACCACTATTTCCCTTAGAATCTATATATATTGTGTTTCCTGGAAATTAGATAACATTCCAAGTTGAAGATATCAACAATTGTAAAAAAAACATTCTATTGTTCCATTGTATGTATTGTTTGTGCTGTAGTGTTGATCCGCTAACTTTTCGACAATATTATCGACTATTATCGATAATTGTCCGAACCATGTCTTTACAATAGTAATTGTAAATCACAAAATAAAAAAACTATAGCCAATTTGTATTGTTGTTTTATTGCATGATAAGTTATAATAAAACATAATTCCCAATTTGGTATATGTAATAGTAACAAACATATTATTACACTTTACATCGCGTACGTACATATTATCTTTTCATAGAACTAAACAATCGAGACTATTTTCATTACACAATAAATAAAAGTATACAAAAAGTATATGATAAAAATGGTAAAATAAAATTGATATAAACACAATACCATAACGCATAAAGTTTGAAATACAAAATATTATAAGGGCAATTACGAAAGAAATGAGAACGTATAGGTATATTATTAGCTTGGCACTTCACGACATGAAATATAATAATAGGGTCAACAAAGACGACGACGGGAGCATATGAGAAAGTCTAATCGTTGGTAATGCACCTGACAGGTCAGCCGCATGTTTTTATGAAGATGATCGTCATTGTTGGGTCATCCGAGGCCGTAAGTATTAAAATCGGTTTGTTTTTTATTTCTTGTGTATACTTGTTCTATGACTTTTGTAACTAATGAAAATAATATCTACGAGCGTTACAACTACCGCGAAAAGTTATTATTAGTTTATAAGTACAATACGCAGAATTTTCAAGTACAATGGAGTCAACAAAACACCCGCTATTATTTTTTAGAGTGTACTTTGATTTAAATTTTCTTTCTACCTTCACCATTTTATGCCTTCTGAGTTAGACTCATTAGAAGGTTATACATCATTTCTTTGCCAGTTGATCATTCTGCGGCTGAGCTCCGTAGTACTTTTTTTCTTTTCTTTTTTTTTGTATATTGCCTCGACGGCCCGAAGCCCCGCTGACGGGGCCTCCAGCCTGAGCCGCCGGATTCCTGCCCGCTCCTGGACGCCTCCTCCCTCCAATGAAATGCATTGGAGAGAGCTTTGGCGTCCAGATCCCGGGGCAGGAATCCGGCAAGGAAATGAGTTTTCTTTTGGGAGCTTTTTCAGGACGTAGGCCACGATCGCGCTCGCGTTCTCTATTAGGTCAACCAAAAACAAAGGTCAACAAAATCTCTAAATCCTCTTTATTGAGTCTAGTAATCTGCTTATTCTGCCTGGACCATTGTTTTGGAAAATAATTAAAAAAATTAAAAGACAAGAGTGTTGCCATTTTTAAACTTTCTCCTAAAATAGTATTATTTGCAGATACCAAAACTATGTGAATAGGTGATCGCAAACAAAGCTATCGACTTATGGCAGTACTACGGAGCTCAGCTGCAGAATGATCAACTGGCAAAGAAATGATGATCATACAAGCTATTGCCATCGTTTATCAAAGTTGGATTTGGACAATTTAAATAAAAGTACTATGGATGAAGATTATGGGCAAGATCCAGAAAATCACAAACGCAGAATTCTCAATTCTGCGTCTGCGTTTGGGATCTGTATCTTTAGAAAATTTGGCGTCAGAAACGTAAAAGTTTATTTACTACAAAGAGAGGAGGTCGAGGGAGAGTCCACCACGCTAGCCTAGTGCGGATTGTTAGACTTCACCACCCTCGAATATCCTTGATTTTATCTTTTTACATAATGTGCATGAAAAAGCTCTTCCAAGAGAAAACTCTTGTATTAGATCTAAATCAAGTGAAAATTTATTTGGCAAAATATTTGGAAAATGTCCGTGGACAAAAAATGGACGTGGCCGGGGACCCAGCCGTGGACGCGGACGTGGTGGAAGGCGGGGAGTGGGAAGTCGTTGTCGGGTTGATGACCACGGATTATCCCGGATTGAAAGAAAAGGATATAGTGGAGATCTATCACCCAGATATAATAATTAAATATGGGCAAGATCAGAAAATACCCAAACGCAGACGCAGAATTCTCAATTCTGCGTCTGCGTTTGGGATCTGTATCTTTAGAAAATTTGGCGTCAGAAACGTAAAAAGTTTATTTTACTACAGAAGAGTGGAGGTCGAGGGAGAGTCCACCACGCTAGCCTAGTGCGGATTGTTAGACTTCACCACCCTCGAATATCCTTGATTTTATCTTTTACATAATGTGCATGAAAAAAGCTCTTCCAAGAGAAAACTCTTGTATTAGATCTAAATCAAGTGAAAATTTATTTGGCAAAATATTTGGAAAATGTCCGTGGACAATAAATGGACGTGGCCGGGGACCCAGCCGTGGACGCGGACGTGGTGGAAGGCGGGGAGTGGGAAGTCGTTGTCGGGTTGATGACCACGGATTATCCCGGATTGAAAGAAAAGGATATAGTGGAGAATTACTATCCACGTTTGCTTCTACAAGTTACGAAGGTACACTCTAAATAATGATTAGCATCTACTTTAGTGCGGATTGTTAGACTTCACCACCCTCGAATCTCTTTGATTTTATCTTTTTTCATAATAAATGTGCATGAAAAAGCTCTTCCAAGAGAAAACTCTTATATTAGATCTAAATCAAACGAAAATTTATTTGGAAAAATATTTGGAACTAAAGTAGATGCTAATCATTATTTAGAGTGTACCTTCGTAACTTGTAGAAGCAAACGTGGATACTAATTTTCTGGGTGATAGATGTCCACTATATCCTTTTCTTTCAATCCGGGATAATCCTTGCCCTTATGACGTCCCGTGCCATTTGCCGTAATTCGGGTGGGACGTCGTCATCGTCATCAAATAACTTTCAAGTTTCTGACGCTAAATTTTCTAAAGATACAGATCCCAAACGCAGACGCAGAATTAAGAATTCTGCGTCTGCGTTTGGGATCTGTATCTTGCCCATATTCTTCATTGTATTTTCTGTATCTTTCCCATATTCTTCATTAAATTGTACAAATCCAACTTTGATCAACGATGGCTATAGCCACTTGCCAGTTACTATGTACTAAAGTTTTTGTAGCGTTATTTTAACCTGTCAGGTGCATTTGCACCGTTTAGAGTTTATAATATGCTCCAGGTAGAATTAGCAGATTACTAGACTCAATAAAGAGGATTTAGAGATTTTGTTATGACCTTTGTTTTAGAAAATTAAAAGCATTGGAACTGCATTTCTTATTAATGATAAAAAAAATGTTTTAATTTTATTAAAATGATATTTTTTTTCACTTCTATTATTGATATAGAATTCAAAAATTTAAAAACCAAGGCAAAATGAACTGAGTATATTGGGCGACGTGATTGGAATCCTACACCAAATACAAATATTCGTTCTTTACATTTTGAGAAGAAATGCATAAAACACACGTTTAATTAACGCGAGTAAAAGATAACTGTTTTCCAACAATATTCCCGATAAGTAAAATAGTAATGATTATTATAAGTACTTCACCTAATAGTCATATTACTTTAATATATTGTTATGAATAAAATTAGAATTGTTACATAAAAGAATAGATAAACATAAAAGAAACAACATAAAGATGAAATGTAAGATATATTTTTACAATTGGCGGTCTTATGTTTCGAGCAACCTTTGCATGCACGGAAATAGATACATAATCATATTGTTGTTATTGCAAATAATTATTATAATTCATTATCTTAACCACCATCCTTACGCTCCTTGATTTTAGTTTGCTGAAACATAGTTATGTTTCTCGATCAAAGAGCATAATAATAAAATAAAATAAAACCAACCAAATAATTGCTGACTACGCTATCTTATTCCAGTTATCATGTATTAAGTAAATATCTTAATCTGTAACTTAATTTTTTAGCAAGGAATAGTGCAACATACAAATATAGATCAAACACAACTGGTTGTTTGTCACAACAGGTACTGCTTTCTTTAACAATTGTTACTTATAAATCAGTTTCAGTTTGTTTGTTTATATTATGGTTTGTTATATTTATATTATGGTAGAACCTAACCCTTTTCGTATTTGATCTTTTTTGGGCTTGTTAGTATCTCGTTTAATTCTTCGATGTCGATACAAAATTTCCGGTACTAGCATATCACTATTGTAAGGGGCGGAGTCGGCGCCATTTTATGCATTAAATGAGCCGCATGTCACGTGACCATATCACTCATCCTCTATACTCTTTAATCATTGCATGACATTACTTAAATAACCAAAACAAATTACAATAAACAAACCTAAAACAATTCTAATTAAACAAGGTAATAATATCACTGTAATAATTGGTTACAGAAATGATTAAACTTAATAACATTTAAAGGTTTTGTCATTATGTCTGCTATATTTTCTTCAGACTTTATATAATGCAATGAAATCATCTTTTTACTAACAATGTCTTTTACAAAGTTATATTTTATATCAATATGTTTGCTTCTTTACACTTCTTCCACTTCTTGTGGTATATTTATCTCTTTCTTCATCTTGACTCTCTATCTCTTTCAATTTACTGTCAGTTTGTTTTATGTTATCCTTGTTTCCTTCATAATTTATAATATTTCTATTCTAATTCCTTCATAATTTGTAACAATCGGCAACGCCGCAAAAATGGTATTTTGAGTTGTTATCTCGCCACGAGGGGTAGCGGGAGAGTGCAGGGCGCGCGGCGTCGCTCGGGCGGAGCGTATGTGTTTACATTGTATGTACGTATGCAAATAGGTAAAGTGTTATGGACACAACAATAATTACTTAATCAGTCATTACACACTCATAGCCACAGCACTTATTATACAATTTTTTTAATTTTCGATATGTCCGCCATCGTTATTAACACACGAATTATATCGACGAACAATATTGTTTTGAATTGTTCTAATAATGTCACTATTAGCGGTTAAGGGTGTTTCCGCCAAATTTCAAAATTTGGAAGAACGAAATAAAAATTCAGGTAATGATTTATTAATAACATTAATTTATTTCCCCAATTATTAAAAAGGTTCTACTTTGGGTGTACAAGATTTGTTTAAAGTAGTTTAATTCAAAATTTAAAAAACAAAAACGACATGGACACATAAGACACGGTAAGGACATGCTAATAAATATTGTTAATATTAGGTAATATAAATTATCTCATGTAAAAGAAAACCGAAAAAATAACATTTTGACTGAAATATTTTTTTGGAGCTATTGTAGATAATAAAATATGAAAGGAACGGTAAAGACATCGAAATACGGTAATGACAAGCTTTATATGGGTAAAATGTTTGAATTACTTATTGAATCTTAATAGCTATCATATGATATTACAGAGATTGAGACAAAAAGAAAACAGTAAAGTAAGTTAAAATCAACTAATTTATTGTAACATAGTTCTAATGGAACTAAAAAAAATATTGATAATCATTATTAAATCAGTCTCATTATTTAATAAAATCACAGAAAAATTACAACAAAGTCAGTCTATAAAGCAAGCAAAATGTTACTGAAACGAAACATATATTATAAATTTTAAACATAACGAAAAATATATAATAAACTTTAAAAATATATATGCTCAATATTTTCAAAGTGAAAATTCAATGTTGCGTCTATATGTGGTGCTGATAACACTGAAACAATACAGTGCCTACTAATTTAGTCTCTTTTACGTGTTTTAGGCCATCCGAATCCACTAGGTCAGTGGTTCTCAAACTTTTTAAATGACGGAACCCTTTTGGGAAGCAAAATACTTGATGGAACTCTACAATAAAACAATTGTTTTTATAAGTGTATTTTTTTATTAATCAGCATAATAAAAGTACAATGTAACAGTTACTAATTATTATTTACTTCACCACTTGGCAAGGACAATAATAGAAAACATTAAAAAAGAAAAAATCTAACTAGTGGGAGGTATGAAACTGTTTTTTATTTTTCATCAATTGGTTGATATCAGGTTTGATGGAAGAAAGTTGGAGTCTCATATCAGCTTCGGCGTCCAGTCTATTGCGATATTTTGTTTTCGTGGCTGCGTAGGTAGAGAATCCTGTTTCGCACAAATATGTAGTTGGGAACGGGAGAAGAATATCCAGAGCCATTTGGCCAAGCATTGCACATTCATCTTGGATTCTGCACCAAAAATCATTGAGAGGCGTCGTTTTGAACAGTGACTCCATACTTGTGTCTGATGACATTTCTAAAAGAGATTCATATATCTCGTTTGACATGTTTTCAGGCTTTTCCAAGTTGGGTAAAAAAGGATTATGAATCCATGAATTCACTTTAATTTTTGTATTGTGTTCTTCGGGAAAATACTTTTCAAAAGATGCGCGCATCGAACTGAGATATTGGACCAATTCTTCAAACACATCATCTTCAAACATTTCTGAGTCGTTTTCGCTAACAAACTCACTGAGTAACGTAAAGCTTTCTATTTCTTTCTTACCAATGCAAATGATCCAAAAATCTAATTTTCTTTTAAAAGCAGTTATTTTATTATAGGCCTGAAACACTGTTGTCTGTTTACCTTGCAACGATAAATTCAATTCGTTAAGTTTTTGAAAGATATCCGCCATAAAAGACAATCGGAACAACCAAGTGTTATCATAAAAACGGTCCTTCAAATTAAAAGAAGTATCTGCTGAAAGAAACATTTGTAACTCGGCTCTAAGTTCAAATAGCCTTGTTAAAGTTTTACCCCGAGACAGCCATCGCACTTCTGTATGGAGCAGCAGTGTTTTATGTTTGCTGCCATAATCTTCACACAATAATGAGAACAATCGGGATTGTAGTGGTCGTGATTTGATAAAATGAATTATTTTTACCGCTTCATCCATAACTAATTTTAGATTTGACGGCATTTGCTTCATCGCAAGTGCTTGTCTATGCAGAATACAATGACTGGAACTACAATTAGGCGCTTTATTTTTCATTCGTGACACTGCTCCTGCTGTTTTACCTGTCATCGCCTTGGCCCCATCTGTACAAATGTCAATGCAATTGTTCCAACTGAGATTATTTTCTTAAAAAAATATATTTATTTTTTTAAAAATTTCTTCCCCGGTAGTGTTTGTAAGCAGCGATGAACACATAAGCATGTCTTCTTCAAAAGAACTTTTATATGGATATCTCACAATAACCAGCAGGATAGCCAAACCAGCGACATCAGTCGACTCGTCCATTTGCAAGGCGAATCGTGTATTTTGTAGACGTGTAACTAGTTCTTGTTTGACGTAGCTTGCCAAATCATGGATTCGTCGTGAAACAGTATCGTTTGATAACGGAACAATAGAAAGATGCTTTGCAGATTTTTCATCGAGCATACATTTTGTTATGTCTAATACACATGGTTTTATTAATTTCTCAGCGATAGTATGCGCTTCACCTGCTTGTGCAATGCGATAGCTAACTAAATATGATGCCTCCGTGGCCTTTTCGTTGATAGTTTGTGTTACATGCATCATATTTTTTTGACTTTCTAATAACTGATCTTTTTTGCGAACAAAAAATTCTTTATTCTTGTCTTTAGACTCGGGGTGTACAGTTTCTAAATGTCGGCGCAATTTGGCAGGTGCCATGGAACTATTAGGAAGCAGTTTACTACAGAGCATGCAGAGAGGTGAGCCGTTGGAATCAACAAATCCGAAACTGATATAAGATTCATCATACTTCCTTCTTTTCGTCTTTGAAACCGTCGAGCTTGACGTCGTGGTATCATCTTCTGGATCGGTGATTGCTATATTCTCCGCGCGCACTGCTTTTGAACATTCAGCGTCATTAGATGTTGTTGCAACACGTTTAACACCTTTAAGCCAACGTTCCATTCTTCTTTATTTATAATGTTACACGTCAGGATAGTGGGGTTTAAATAATACACAATCGTTACTGCGTATAAGAGACTAAATTTAGTACCTACAGTGAAGAAATGTATAAAACTGAGGCAACAGAATACAGCAGGCAGTAAAACAATCAACACTAGTTTCTCGCTAGCGAGCTTGTAAGTAGGTAGTAACTTATCGCTCCGAACGCTAATCGTCAACTGACGACGGGCGGAGAAATTTAAAAATTGCGTTATAAACAATATCGACTTTATCCTTTGATGAAGTAAGAGTCGAAAGTCGCTTGTTGACAACTAAAGCGTCTAATTCAGAGGCGGCTTTTATCAAAGAGACTGCGCGCTCACAAGTATACTACCCGCTCGTTTTAAGTTTGCCGCTGGCGATAGGTATGATGTTCGAAAAGTAGCGTCAGCAAAACATAATATAAAAATATTTTTTATTTAATTGTAACAATAAAAATTGTGTACGTACATATTTGGGTAAAACTATGACACATTATAAGTTTTGTTGTCACGTGGGGGAGGGTACGCGCATTCCACAGACCGGCAAACTTAGAGCGAACGGGTTGTACAAGTATAAAATTGTTAATACGAAACTTACGAGATATTGTACCAGCTATTGTAAAACATGTTTCTACAAAGACAAATAAATAAATAAATAACGTTCATAGCGTTTTGTCTCCGCGCGGGCGCGGAGCGACCAGAGAGAGGTGTTTTGATTTTTTTTTCTAAATTCTTGCGGAACCCCGACAGAGGTATCACGGAACCCTAGGGTTCCGCGGAACACACTTAGAGTATAGCTGCACTAGGTAATTTTTAAAAAATGGAGATTGAATATTATCGCCATATACTCCAATAATTCTAGGTATCTGGTGCTTCCGAGCCTTAGGGGACTTTTTGATCAAAATCCAATCAGCGGTTTTTAATGATGCATTTGACGTAATAGTACTTAGACTATTGATCGTAGTCACAGGAACCAATTCATCAAAATCACAATTAGTAGATGTGCCAGATTTGGATGTTGATGGTGTACACAGCGTTTCAGGGAGAATGTTGGACACTTCCTTTAATACAGGATTTAATATTTGAGAGTAATGACTCTCAAATATTAAATCCTTAATTAAAGGAAGAAAATGAAGAATTGTAACAGATCCGCAAAAAGGAATATTATCCCTCATACTTTTTGTAGCAGCTAACATTGTTAATTCAGCTGATTCTGTTATATCAGGCACTTTATGGAACCCCAGGTGAGCACCATGTTCACATTCGACATGTGCTCCGCAGCTAAAACAACAGAATTTTCTAAATGTGAGATCCGGACCACTGAATATATCCCAAAGAACTTGATGCACATCAAGAGTACCTTTGAAACTTGGCAAAATAAGAGGTATACTTTTTAATTTTGCAGTAATAAAAATATCTTTAACGACTTCAATTTTTACATTTTGTATGCTTTGCTTTAATAGGTTATGGAAATCGTCGAAGTTACCAATATCCTGTCCAAAGTTAACAAGACTGTCGGCAGTTCTTTTAAGGACGGCACTGACTCCATCTGCAGCCCCTTTCCCATGACCGGACTCACTATAGTTCCAAGACAACTTGTTTAAAAATCCTGTATAATTATGTAATTGGTTCATTATCCAAAAGATCTTTTTGTTTCGATACTGGTTACTTGGAGAGTCTGTCAATATATGAATTGTGTCTACATTTGGATTTGTATGGTAAATATAATTAAGAATAGGTTTTAAGTGCGCCCAAACGGCTGCAGCATCATGACACACATTATCGCGTATGGTACAAAAAGATTGTGCAACTTTGTTGCCGGTCAATTCTTCATGCAAATATAATACTGATCTATGCAGAGCAATTCGACGACGACTACTGCCAAAATGCATAGATTGCACTTCTTCGTGGTATTTGAGTTCATAATTTTCTGACCAATCCATGTGGTTAACTGCCTCGTTACTATGTAGTGAATGTTTAAGGTTCTTCATTTCTTTATACTGTTTTTCTATAATGAAGCAATGCTTTAAAAATCTTTTTACATTATCCTGTAACTTTTCAATTAAGTTTAAAGGTTTAGCTTTTTCTTTTTCTTTGTAGTTATAATTACAATTTTCTTATTTTCTCCAAATTTGGTTTCTTTAATTTTGCACCAATAACTATATTCTATTAAGCTATCATTATTAAATTCGTTACAGATGAGGGTTTTACTTTCGCAAGCTTTGCAGTTTCTCAACAAACAGTCGTCACTTTTTGGGGTACGGCTTAACAAAGCGTAATCATTATTTTCATTAATAATTTTTGCTTTATGTAAAGCCTCAATTAATAAGTTAATATTTACGTGTTGTTGACATGCACAAGTTTCCCGATGATTGCTCTTCGGAAATACTATCCAAAAGGGTCTATATTTGCAGAACATAGAGTAACTAACTTTCATCCTTGTACTTGTTATAAATTTATCATAAAGATTTTTTAAGGTCATAAGTAAATACCTTTTTGTCTTTTTATTACCTTTTCTTGTGATAAACTCCTTTTTTCCTGCGCCTTATCTACTATTAGTATCTTCTTCATAAAATTTGTGAATTCCGTTAATAATATTTGTAAAATGTACCCTTTTGTTCGTCTTTGGTTTTCGTATGGATTTATTTTGGCTTATTAACCTATGCATTCTGACTCTATATAAATTGTTTTTCCTCTGAAGAATTTTAATTTTTCCTTCATAAAGTTTTACTTTTCTTTTTAACTGATATACTAAACTTTTGCACTTGGATTCTTGACTCTTTTCATTATTTATCGTTTTTTCTAGAGAATCTTCTTCCTTATTATTGATTATGTCATTAACTATGTTGGTTTCTTCAACGTTAACTTGGTGTGGTACAGACCTTAGCTTTATTATATCCCTAGTTTTTTTTTTTATTAATTTTCCATTGCTTCCTTATTGTTCTCTTTTCTCTTTCAGTCATCTCCGCTACGCTTTTAAGCTTTTTTGTTTGTCTTCTTCTTTTATAACGCTCCCTTTCTTTTTCCAGTAATTCTGCATATTTTTCTGCATATTTTTTCCCTTTCTTTTTCCAGTAATTCTGCATATTTTTTTATTTATTCTTTTTTTCTCTTATTTTCTGAGGTATTCCCCTTTGACATTTTGTATTAATCACTGAAATATCAACGTAATAATTAATTCATATTCATAAAGCCTTAAACTGTATAGTAGTTTTAAGGACCAACTTGATGATATACTGAATAGTGGCACTTAACCGATGCCTTACAGAGAACTCACGATAAGTGACGAATTGTTCCGTTTCGTACGATAAGTGAAATGTTCGGAGAATCAAATACCCCCTCTTCCCTTAATCCTATTCTTATTGTGGTGCCTTGAGTATTTAGGGCTACTGGGCAGCATGGTTCATTTCGAATAGTTAGATGACCCTTTTTTAATACGCTGATTTATGTATTATATAGGAAATCAGTGGTCAAACTTTTATATATATTTTAAAAATTATAAATGTTTATCATAACAAGCATAATATGTAGTGTAACAAACCATGTTTTCTTACATTCAATTGAATTTTACAAAACACCAAGAAACAAATCAGCTTCAAATTATTATTTATGCAATAAATGCACTTTACACATGTCCGATTATAATATATCCTCAACATATACGTCGTGGACATACGTTCTTTTTGTTGTAATATAAACGTGTGATAAAGAACGGTCCTTACCAAATCACTCACAAAACATAAATTCTTACATTATAAACGCCTCCTCCCCACTATCTCAATTAGTGCTGCGATGCGAGCACGTCAGTACCAAAGAGAATACAAATACTACGTAAGAAGAGACGGGACTTCCATATATAAAAATAAATGTAAGAAACGTCAAAACAGGGCTTAGTTAGCATAGCTAACATAACGACAATAACGAGCATCATAAAGTGCTACCAACATAAGATTAAAAATGAATTAGTGATGTCCATTTAGTAGGAATATCGAAATCGATAATAATCTGCATATCCAGAATATCCACCGGAATGAAAATAAAATATATTTTATTGTTATCGCGAAACCGCCTATGAAAATACTGCTGTCATTGGCGGTTTCACGACCGTCAATCTAGTATAAGGTAAAATAAAGTAGTGAGTACAATTATAATTTTTATTCAGTCAAACTTAACAATAAAAAAACAAATTGTATTTTTTTTTTCTCCTCTCTTTATCATGTACTATATGTAGTCTTTGCCTTAAACTGATTTTGAAAAGAGCAACACCAGAGTTTCTTGCCCGTTCTTCTCTTGTGTGATCTGCTATCCGAACTGGTGGTAGAGATAATATTGACGGAATCTAATAATGTAAAACATTTTTGCGGATTTAAATAAATCATTTCATTTCAATTATTCTAATACTATATTACTTAGCTGAACTCGTTAATTGAGCAATTTTATTTATATCTGCATTTGATTGTTCCCCTTCGGTAATAGCCATATTTATTTTATAACATTCATTTCTTATAAGTAAAACGGACAATTTGGTCAATAAAGCGTCTATGAAGAAGCCATTGTGCTCGTCACACACCCATGTTAAATTAACTTCTTTATGCATCGTCACACAACAATATTGAACTCTGTCATTGATATATACCCAGTGTTTCACATCACGCTCAAATACAGATACACATGAGTTTACAGTATTACAGAGATTTAGAGTTGGATAGGTAAGGGAAAGCTTATCTTTCCACCATTCTTTGAGGGCTATATAATTATAAATTTTCTCTTTTTCTGGCTTCAACGTCCTTACACTGTCGCAACATTTACGACAGTTAGTGCCTTTAACTAGTACAGAGGCCAAATAACCACTAACATAAACAACTGGTTGTTTGTCGAAACGTTCAAACAAATCCTTTTCTACATCCGTCTCAATATCTGGTAAATGTAAAATAGCATCGTTGCTATCACATAAATAATCGTCTACATCATAAGCAACTGTGTGATACGAGTGCTCTACACCAATAAAATCTTCTGATTCTGATTTTTTACTAAATACCAAATCATGAAATCTAACATCAATTGGTTATCATCAGGGTCACAATTAGCTCCCCTTGTAGGAGTACTAAGTTTCGTTAATATAGTGGTTTTGAGTGCAGCGGTAAAATGGTGGCATGTCGGATTTTGGTTTGTTGGAGAATGTTGCCTAATTAAACCGAAAAGATTCTCCAAAGAATCTTGATAGAATTGGCGCAAATTAAGGAATTTAAATACAATTGATTGTACGTAGTTCCAAATATCTTGAAGAGAACATATAGTTGTATAGCACCCATTTACACATCGGACGTTTCTTAATCTTAGTCGACTATCAGATTTTAAAAAGTGCATGGATTTGACTTTCTTTTTCAACTCTAGCCATAACTTATGATGTATACTGTTTTTGGATACATTTACGCGTATACCTCTCCTCACATCTTTTTTTGATGCTGGACCGTTAGTTATATCAAATAATCTATCTAACTGCTGAATGACATTAGCGGTTTGCAAAATTGACTCACGTTTTATTGTTCCATCAACATCTTTTACATTAACATCAAATGTTTCAGCAAATAATTTCAAAATAGCAGATACATCATGACTTAGTATTTGTGCGGCTAGTTTTACCTTCATTCTAGCGCGAAACTTAGGACTTACGTGCAGCGGTGTAATTTTTTTGAAATGAAGTGTTACTATTTTTTCTTGAATTTCAACTAAATGTGACCACTTAGCTTTAATTCCATCAAAAACCAAAATACCGCCTTCGAAAAAGTTGTTCCGGATCGATTTGAATAAATGAGGTACATCATAAATTATATAAACTCTCTCATTATGCACCAAGTAAGAGTTACTATCAACGGGTTGTCCAGATAATTTTTGAGCAAATTTAAAGCACCAACATTCGTTGGGCCTTGATCACAGACAGTCGCGATTACTTTAAACCCGATTTCGGTAACAATTTTTATTGCATTTTTAATAATGGCTACTAATTTTTCTGAAGATATTGTACCTTTGACAAAGTAGTGTGCAAGCGGCTGCTTAAAAATTTTATGCACACCTTGTGATAATAAAACTAAAGCTTTATCAGCTAAATTTCCCGATCGACCATGTTCTCCTAAATCTTCATAGCCCTCAACTTTATCATTAGCAGAATTAAAGATTAGCCTCTTTTTTAAAGACATCTCATCGAATAAAATAACGCAGGTTTTATTTTTACCCGATAATTCATTTGCCTTTCTTTTGAGATGATCAATAACCACTTTGTTAAATCCAGGATGTATTGGCATCTTACTAAGAACATTTTGTAAAGTCCTTGGACTAGGTAAGGGTAACAAATGTCTTAAATACCTATATAATTTCGGTGATTTTTTATACATTGCTATGGCTAAAGCTTTTTCATCTTCAGACCATCGTTTGCCCTGAACAGAACGATTTTGATTTCTAATTACTGAAAACATCATCGTCTTAAGAAATTTTGATTCAATATTATCGAAAATTTTTGCCTTTTTTTTAAATATTCTCATTTTCGATTTCAAATGTTCAACCTTTTTCATTAGTTTCTTTTTTCGTGGAGAGAAATTTTGATCGTACGTTTTCTCTGGTCGCCTACCCTTTATTTGCGCAGCTGCAAAAAAAAAAGCTTTTATTTAGTTAAACCAGAAACATTGAAAGTTAGAGAAAATTGAAAGATGAGGCAGACATTTGTCCAGAACAATGCAAGTTCAAGTGTCTACGAGCAATATATGAAACAAGATAACAATAAAGCACTCTATTAAAAAATCTAAAAACCCGATCATTAATGAAAATCTGGATCTAAATTAAATTTAAGGCGACATTGTATAATGCGTCTTTGAACACATTCTTGGAGAGGAAAATTACAATATTTATTAAAATTTCCCATGCAGCCAAAATTAATAAGTGCATGAGTTACACAATCAAAAAAGAATTTTTTACCACTATTAGGCTCACCTAGCACAAACATACAATTACGTTTAGGTATCTTACGATTTAAAATACTATAAAGATCATTCATTAACTTATAGCTATAAAATTCATCAGGATATTGGTGCTTAAGTAAAGCTTCCAATACCTTTACAGAATCGTAAATATTATAATAATATGAAGATAAGTTATTCCACGGACCAACATAAATTAAACGATCGAGTGGAATATTTCTAGTTCGCAAGAATATATCTTTAACAGACATGTCACACAATGTTTGGCGTATATTATGAAATGAATTTTTGATTAATTCATGATTTTTAGACCAATACTTATATGGACCATTACACCAATGACCTGTAAAAAATATATTGTGCGGTGGACATATAACAAAACCATTTAGCCATTTTTCGAGCCTGCAAATCTTGTTTCTATTTCTACATTTTTGTTGCTTTTACCTGCTTCACTAGTTCCTTCGTAAGTTCTTCCATCAGCTTCGCTACACGCGAGTCGTCCGAATAGCACAGGAACGTTGACCGCAGGGTCGCGGATTTCCACCATTCCTGCTTGGGTTTTCGCAAGCAATCTTTGAAGGGAAAGATCTCGAATTTTACCACTTTCGTACCACGCTCTCCCCGCGACTTCATAGAAATATATTTGGCGTGGTGCTTTTCACAAATATTCTGTGATATAGAGCCAGTGGTCCGGAGTGTACACTGCTGCTGTACCACACCGTCTAGCATAGCGTCTAAGGCATCGCTTCCCTCCTCCTCCTCCGATATCGCTTCCTCCACTGATGACACTCTCTGGTGGTGTCTCGATTTCGGTTTTTTCGTCAATGGTGGTAAGATCAACTCCTCCTCTTCCGATTCGTTCTCTATTGATAGGCGTCTCTTGCTAGGACGCTTCTCCGAGTCCGACTTGTAGCTTTTCGTATTCATCGTCGATTTCAAGGTTAAGAGATTTCTCAATTTTTGACCATGGGGAGCATTGAGAGTCACTGTCTTGGCTTTCTTGTGTTGTGTATTCCTGGAAGTAGCGCATGAATCTGCATCGGCACGATCCTCCACTGTACGTGCAATCGTGGATGACATGCATGTGGTCGTTGTGTTGCGAGATGATGAGTATACCTCTTCCTCTTCTGTGTCGGACTGGTTCTCGGTCTGCATCCATTGAGTATATGTTTCCCCGTATATGTCGTATAACATTGTCTCGAAACCTTGTTCCCAAGCCATCGTTTGGAAGTTCCCATACATCGTGGACAATCCTTGGTTTAAGGCCCACTCCTCGAAAACATCCCAGGATACTTTTTTTAAAGGCTTGTCTAACTTCGTCAAGTCCGCAATGAATTGTTTCATTATTTGGCTTAGGGGTCTTACCATTTTGCCGAGAGCCATGTTCCGAGTCTGGAGACTTTTTTCTTTTATTGCACTCACGAACTTGCCCATTATCTGAAGGGTCGCATCTCGATCCCAGTATGTCTTCAACCATACGTACAGTCCCATTTGAGTTATGAATCGTATTTGACGACTTCTTGAACACTTTCCGATGCCTTTGTTCTTTACAACGTTTTTCTTCTTGGTCGGTTGACTCACCACTGGAAGAGCCAGTATCGCTTGCGTATTCGCCTCGATGTCCACGTTGTTCGTAGGGTTGTCCATTTCCTCCTCGCTTTGGGCACCGTTCAAAGTTTGCTGTGAGTCTTGGTTGGGTTGTTCCTCTTCGTGGTACGACTGTCGCTGTTCCGCTTCGTCCTCGGAGCTTCTCTCGGTAGGTTCGCAGAGATAGAGCAACGTTGCCATGGCATTCGCCGTTAAACAATTTCAGTACCTGCTAGCCCCCGGAAAGACGCAATAGCAACAAACTGACTTCTTTCTTTTCCTTTTACGCCTATTAAATTAGAGTAAGATGTTTACAATGATTTGTCACTCTCATAATGAAAGAGAAAAGTGAGAGTTTTTATTGCTTCCTTGTTTTAACAACTTATGGTGTAATAATATGCGTGCGTCTGCGTGCTTATTCCATTAAATTAAGAATCAATTTGGTGTAATTTGTTACTTCAAAAAGTGTAAAAATGCTAAATACTAAATATCAGAGCGGCAACGTAATCGGATTTTCATCGTTTTAACACATTCATCCTCGGAATGTTAAAGTGTAAATATAATAGGGCTGTCAGCTATGTCGATCTGAAATCCGGGAGAAATAAGAACTAATAAAAATCTAATATTTATTATAAAGGGAAGGAAAACATTTTTTTTAGGTAGATATGGATTATTCACATGTATGAAATTTTATTAAAGCTATTTTGAGGTTAATGTTTTTTCATCTTAAAGTTGTATTCTTTAACACCGCGAGCAGCTTAGAATGTCTTTTTATTATAACCGGCAAAATCGTAAAATCTTTACATGACGTGTGGTCAAATTTAACGTGAGATTCATTAAGGCGATTATGACTTTTGACTGTAGTTTATTAACTATGCTGAAAACACGTCCGGCAGTAGCATTTAACCCTTAAATTCATAATGTAGGATGCAGACTACAAAACATTCTGATGGCTGAATAACATGCGCCTTTACCTTGAAAAAAAAAATATATATCACCGGTCGATCAGGAACAGACTTTTTTTTTTAATTCTTATGTTGGCAGTACTGGAAGTTTATTTCAAATTTAAATTTGGCTGCTAAAACTTTTTGGCGGGCTGCGATTTGAAGAAGTTGTGATTTAACTGATTTTGTGAACAGATTTTTTGGATTTTTCAAGGTAAGATGTGCTGATTTATTAGTATTTTGCTTTTATAAATAACAAATATTGAGTAGAGTTAGTAAAACTTACAATTGTAGTAGGCATGACCACAAATCTTGGAAATACTTTTATGTAGGCCATATCCTACACTATGCATTCAGTACCAAAGTAGATGTTTTATGATATTGTATGAGATATTTATAACAAAGGTACAAAATTATACTTCAGATGGCTAATCGAAGATGGACTGGTTCTGATGATGAAATAAGCGCTTATTTAGTTGACTTAGATGGTAATGAATCAGAAGATGGGGCTGAAGAAGAAGAAATTGAGGAAAATGATGAAGAGGTGCAGTTTTATAGGGACCGAGATGAAATTCGTCGAGTTTTGGAATCTGAACCAGAAGAGGCTGATGATATTCCTTTCGAAGGCGAATCTCTTAGTCCTACGTACGTAGACCCCAGTGAAGAGGATCCTCCAATAATCCAAGATCCAGAAATGGAACAGGAACCTGCTGTTCGTAACGGGCAAACTCCACGTCAAGCGATGAGAAGATTATTATGGAAAAAGCAGGGTATGAAAACATCTGAAGATGACATAGTTTTTTTGGGTAATTTACAATATGGTGAGCTGGAGTCTTTAGATACAATGTATGGTCTCTTTTCATTTTTCCTTTCTGATGACCTCTTAGAGAAAATTGTTCGAGAAACTAATTTATATGCTATCCAGAAAGACCCTAATTCCACTTTTTCAACCAGTATCACAGAGGTCCGAAATTACATAGGTATATTATTATATTTTATGTCTGTAATAAAATACCCGAATGTTAGAATGTATTGGTCTCCTAAGTATGGGTTTGCTCATATATATAATTGCATGACCATAAATCGTTTTGAGAAACTCAAAAGCTTATTACATTTCAACAACAATGAATCACAGCTTCCATCTGATCATCCTCGTCATGATAAATTGCATAAAATTAGACCAGTTATAGACCATTTCAACAATCGCTTTGCGCTTTTTCCAATGGAACAACGATTGTCGATCGATGAACAAATGTGCGCGACTAAAATATCACATTATTTGAAACAGTATCTTCCCAATAAGCCCCACAAGTGGGGCTTCAAGTTGTTTTTGTTGTGCAGCATTTCTGCTGGTTTACTCTTCAAATCAATTTTAATTTCAATCTAAGACCAATCCGATTCCAATCTCAATATCGCTGTCACAATATTCGGTACTCTTGAAAGCAATGTTGTCAACATTGGATTGAAATTGAGATTGTCCCACGATTGTGTTTTTGATGAGTGAAGTTAGTTACACACTAGTGTTGTTATACAAATTACAATAAACCGGTAAAACGTCTTATGAAAAATCTTACAAATAACAAGTCAAATAAATTAAATATGATATGGATTATTTTATGATTGATGAACTTCCACGTTTCAATTCATTTTACCTGTGAATATTATTAAATTTATGATATTACCCATGACTCTGGCTGTATGCGATAGGATCGTGGCCACTACGCTATTTAGAAAAAGTGATCCTAAAGGGTCTCCAATTTCAAAATACGAACTACGAATTATTGTTAGCGTTTAGAACATTCTACAGTTTGATTTTACAAATATTAACTATTTAAGTTTCAAGTGGTAAGTAAACTATTATTATGTGCTCTTTATACTTACAAAATTTAATATCAAAGTATTTTTTATTTGAAATTTTTATATTAGTCGGTGCATTTAAAATATAGTGTTAAAGTGAATGATTTTTTTTCTTCAGTGACAATGAATCGTCCAAGTTACGCTCAGCTCGAAGGTTTAGTGGAGTTCCTGGAGCAAAATCTAGGTATTGCTAAAGGGTTGTTACGGACTGCTCAAGCCAAAATCGAGACCAAAAGGAAATGGGCAACTGTAGCAACATCTTTAAATGCTCTTGGAGGAGCTGTTAAAGATGGTCAAGGATGGGCTAAGGTAACATTATCCATAATAAATCATTCTTAAATATGTATCTGCTATTTTTATGAAACAAATTAATTATAATATATTATGTATATTTTAGTACTGGGCAGAGAAGAAATGTGAACTAAAGAAACACTGTGCACAGTATGCTGCTTCAGTTAGGCGCACTGGTGGTGGGTCGGCAGATAACTTGCCCACATTGTCTGCCATAGAAAGAGATTGATGGCAGTAATGGGTGGCCAAGAATTTGCTATTGGCGACAAACATTTAACAGTTAATCCATTCCCAGAATTGGTAACATAATATATATTAAAATGTTTTTGGTTTAATAATTTATAAAATATTTTTTTTATAATCAAAAATCACTTTACTTTTTCAGGCAACCCCAGAAATAGCTACAGAACAAAATGAAGAAATACAGATATTTGAAAATATCCAATTATCCCCCATACCTACTACATCAGAGGGTGATGCAATGCAAGCAACATCCATAAGTAAGTATTTTAATTTGTTGGGAATGCAAAACAAAATAAAAAAAACAATACATCAATCACTATGTATGATACACATCATCAATAATATTTTTGCGCATGAGAAGAACACTTGATCATTTGTTACTTAACTTGAATTTTGTAATGACTAAAGTCTTAGTAGACTGTAAATAATTATATTATTACATTTCAGTTCCACCGATAACACCTGCGCTAGTTCAGCCCACCACACAGCCACCACGTCGGCGTCGCTCTTCAATTCGGAGGCCTGTGGATGAGATGGAACGCTTCGCCAATATTGAAGAGCGACGCGTTGAAGCAGAAATGCTAACTGCGCGAAGTCTAGCTGAATTATCACAGCAAATGGGCAATATTGCCAATGCTTTATTAGCTATCTCCAAATGCCATTTTAGAAATGGCTAGAAGATAAAAGGTGTCAGAGCCTTGACAATATTGCCCATTTATTTGTGAATGAAAGTAGTTTATATTTTGTAGTTTTAATATATTTTTTTGTATGGATTATATTTTTTGTTATGCGGTTAATCTAATGTAATAAATAAAAATAAGTATATTTTAAGTTTTAGGAATATTTTAATTATTTGTTCATAATCAATAAATTATTTGACAATATTGACAATAATTATACTTTCATTTCTTAAGCCATTAAGTCAGTAATTCATTTATGAGAAGTTATACAAGAAACAGGAATTAAGTTAAAAAACATGCAATGTCAGGAATAGTAGCTAAGATAAAAGAAATTAACAAAATCAATTAAAAAGTAAATCTTATAAGTGTTAACTAGTTACAACATGAAGTTTTTAGTTTTACTATAAGAATAATGACAAATCAAGTCTCACATTTAAAACTAGTAATCTACATATATGCCTTATATTATAATTAATTGAAAATAATAACAAAGACATTTAATATAAACAAAATCTCTCTAAACACAATGAAATGACAAAAATAAAAAATAGTATGTTATCATTAATAAAACATTTAAACTTAAAAGGTATAGATAAAGTTGTTCCTTTTAAATGGCACGTTTATCCTACTGTTCAACTACCTATAATATACCTATAGCATAAAAATGTGTGAGATTTAAGTATTCATTAATTACATTAATAGCTCTCAAAATACTATGTAATAAAAAATAATTAAAATTTTTAACTGTACCTAATAACTAAAAATATTTAAAAATATCTAATCGCAGTTTTACCACCATCACTGATACTTCATGCTTACATTCTACGTGCCCACAACTGTTGAACTAAAACAGCTCTCTTTTCTATGCCTCGCCTTAGGTCAGCAGCTGCTGTACTAGCAGTTGAATGTTGAGATATTACATTAAGGTTGTCATGTCCATCATCTTCGGAATTCCCCTCAGGATATATTATTGTATTACCTAATTTGGTAATGCATATGTTATGCAAGACACAACAAGCATTGATAATTTTGGATGCTACATCGGGATGATAATGTAGAACCCTATGCCGTAATAAGCACCGCCATCTATTTTTAAGTACACCAATAGTACGCTCCACTGTATTTCGAGCATGGCAGTGCATCTTGGTGTAATACTCTTCCGGGGACCCTACAGGAGCATCCACTATAGGTGTCATCATATATTCCCGCTGTGCATATCCACAATCACCTAAAAGTGGGTGCTAATTAAAATGTATGCATAATAAAATCTATGAACATTTCAAAATAATACTCACCTAATAAATATACATTTTCTCCATTACTGTTCAAATTGATTAAATGTTGTTTTACAGGATGCTGATTCCAAATAAAGCTGTCATGTGTAGCTCCTCCATAGGAAACATCTACAGACAAAATTTTAAATCTGCATCACTTATCTAAAAAAATATAAACAATAAAAGACACAAGTTTATTTGTTGAAAGTGAGAGAAAAAGATTCTTATTTTTATATACATACAATCATAACATTTTTGGAATGAAAATGTTTGCGATTAAAATATCTCTCTTCATTTTCTTTGGGTCTTATTATAGCTACATGAGTGCCATCAATACATCCTAAAATGGATGGAATATGATATTTTTCATAAAACCTTAAACAAAGAAAGTTATTATAGCTATTAAATGTCAATAATATATCATGTACAATAATATAAAGTTACCATAAAGGGTTAAAATAACTAGGTATTACCTCCTTTTTATTGCATCTGTTTCTTGGCGAGTTTGAGGAAATTTTATCCATTTATTTAGTACTAGTTGATGGTTAAGGGCTGCTGTTACATCTCGTATGGCGCGAGATACAGATTGCTGCGACATTAGTGTCCCATATGTGCCACCAACTAATTTTTGGTAACTGCCTGTTGCATAAAATGATAATGCCACTAAAATCTGTAAGTTAACCCTTAACCAGGCTATGGGTTGAGGTCCCCCCACATCGATTTTAGTATGTTTTTCCCAGGTTTTGATAAATTATTTACCGCAATCTGTCAAAATCGCAAAAATAGAAATATTATCTATGGTCACATAACAAAATTTGCTTGAATCGAAACGCAAATGTCACTTTTACGGCCATTTTTTCTTTGGTCGTCCGCTCAACTGTTGTTTCTGTGGAAAGTGCGGTGAATTTTAATCGTAATGGCGGATCGGAGAAAGGTAAGTCGTACAATTTTTTTATATGCTGTAGAATTTGAGTTTTTCTAGTGATATGTGCATAAATTATACGTAAGCACTTGAAAAATATCATGATATAACGAAATGAAAAATGTGGGGAACCATATAACCTTAGCCTGTGAAGGAGGTGCACATTGTGCACAATTATATGCCCATTGCCTGGTGAATTATAATCTTTATTTTGTGCTAACTTTTTGCCGCGGGTTTTCTTTTTTATTTATTCACTCTAAAAATTATGAGGAAATTAGGTTTTGTTTTATCGAAATATAACTTGTGGGTAGAGTGATAAACGTGATTTGTCATCATCGATTTGTCAGTCAGCATTTACCTACTTTAGTGTATTTTTGTTATACAGGTATTAAAAAGACATCAAATTGAAAATGCGCTTCATGAGATGTTTTCGTCGGAGGACGAAAGTGACGAACATGACAATGATTATACTGATTATGTCCCAAAATCACTGAACGCAAGGTTAAACGATATTCAAGGTATGTCTAATCGACAGTTATTACTATTAGACGGCGATGCACGTCAGTCTTACGAAGAATCACCTAACGAGGAAGTTTCACCTTGTTTTGCACTGTCTGTACCATCGCCTGACTTTCCTGAAGTGCTTGCACCCGCTGTTGATGAAGAAATAGGACCTTATGTTCCATTGTCTGCACCATTGCCTGACTTTCATACTCACCCTGAAATGTTTGCACCTGCTGTTGATGAAGAAATATCCCCTTGTGTTCCAATGTTTGCACCATTGCCTGACTTACCTACTCACCCTGAAATGCTTGCTCCTGCTGTTAACGAAGAAATGGCACCTTGCATTACAATGCCCGGACCATCTTCTGGCTTACCAGCTAATATTCCAACTTATGCTGAATTGCAGGCACGGGATAGAACATGGACTACAGATGTTGAAAATTTTGACGAGTTAAATTTCGGCAAGGAAATTGAACCTACTAAATCATATAGCTATCAAAGTCTTCCCATTGAATATTTTAGTAACTTGTTCCCTGATGAGATTTTTGAAATGATCGTCGAATACACAAATAAATACGCGAAGTTGAAACAAAGTAAATTCTGGAGCGACACCCACGTAGACGAAATAAAAGCATTCCTAGCTATAATCATTTTAATGGGAATAAATCCTCAGTCAGATATAGAGCTGTATTGGAGTGCAGATCCTTTTTATAATAACATAGAGATTAGTGGCACAATGACAAGCAAAAGATTCAAAAAAATTTTAGAAAATTTTCAGCTAAATTTCTAAATATAATCGATAAAATCGCATACTACAGGTTACTACTCATATAAATCTACAAAAAGATCACTATTACTGCAGTATTTGTACGAGGCCTGGTAAAGGGTTAAATAATAATATAAATGTTGAGTTGAGACCAACACGTAACTGCTACCATTTACTTAACGCAACGTATTTACTTACCTTAAACTCAGGCGATATATCACTTTTTCTTTTAGGCGTTGGCATAAAAGCCTTTAGATTTTGGTATATTTCTTGAAACAAATCTTTGCTAACTCTATAATTAGCTATAAATTCGTTTTCACACATAGAAAATGCTCGATCTGTGTATCGCATCATTCGACGGTCATTTCGCCTTTGTTTTAATTCACTTACATGTGATTTACGTATAATATGGTACATAATTGCTAATCTTGCCATTTTATGGACTTACTATTAAGTTAAAACCACTTAAAACGCAAAACAATTTCAAAAAAGTTACACTTTCGTTATTGGAAAAATCACAATCGCCAAACAATTTGTGCACAATATTAACGCAATATACAGCTGTCAAATTAACTCGAGTAGCGTTTTGTGTCTCGCCAATCCCGATCCCGATTCCATTTAGTTCCCTAAAATGGACACGCAATCTTAAACCAATTTGGCGCTAGTGTTGAACTCAAGAGTACGAAACGTTGAAATTCCAATATCTAGTGATTGGAATTGTAATCAAGAGTAAGCCAGCTGGTTACGCTCATAAATTTGAAGTTTATGTTGGTGACAATAATATTCAAGAACCCAATGAACCAGACTTGGGTGTAACAGGAAATGTTGTGGTGAGACTTGTAAAGATGGTACCCCGAAACATCAATCATATAGTCTATTTTGATAATTATTATACATCCATTCCATTAGCTTGCTATTTGCACAAACAAAAAATCCACTGTTTGGGTACTGTCCGAATCAACAGACTGCCTAATAATAAGTTGCCTAATCCTAAAGCTTTCATGAAAAAGTCTGTTCCAAGGGGATCTTATGAAGAACAGATGACCACCTATGATGGTACAGATATTTCTGTAACCATGTGGAAAGATAACAAAATAGTTACTTTGTTATCGACTTATGTGGGCGTTGATCCAGTCCAAAAAATAAATAGATACGACAAAACTAAAAAAGAAAAAATTCTAATTGATTGCCCACAGATTGTCAAAGACTACAACTCCCACATGGGTGGCGTGGATCTCCTTGACAGTTATATTGGAAGATACCATATATCCATAAAAACAGAAAGTGGTATATGCGATTGTTCCATCACGTTTTGGACCTTGCTATGATAAATTCATGGTTAGCTTATAAGAAAGTTATGTCACAAAAACCTGGATTTGGTGGGAAGTTATGTAACCTGGGCACCTTTCGCCTAGAAATAGCTGAAACCCTTTGCCTTTTGGGGAAAAAAAATGATGTAAAAAGGGGTAGACCAAGTTCGTCATTAGAGCATGAAATACAGGCGAAAAGGAAGAAGGGTGTTTGCCAGGTTGCACCAGTAAAATATGTTCGCCTCGACCAAGTAGCCCACTGGCCAGTTTTTTCTGACAAAAGTAATAGGTGTAAAATGCCTAAATGTACTGGATTTACACAAACAATATGTGAGAAATGTAATATCTCACTTTGTTATAACAAAAGAAATAATTGTTTTAAAGATTACCACAATAAATAAACTAAAAATATAATCTGATTGTTTTAATTTTGAGTAAAATCATTCTATGTATAAAGCTACTTACGAACGTACCTTTTTTTACTTGGAATGCATAATGTAGGCTGGATCCTACAGAGACAAAATGAAGAATTTAGTGGACTAAGACTTCTCAAATGTTTTTTTTAGTATTTTTCCAGTAATTCCCAGACCCTGAAACGTCATGTACATAATTTTTTAACTATAAATAAAAAATCATCCATTTAAGGGTTAAAATGGAAATTTCACACAGTTCTCTTAGTAAATAGTTGTCATAGTTCAGTTTATTTGGGAACAAAACCACTATAAAACACCGAACAAAACCGAGTGGGTAAGAGACTTGAGTGCGTGCGCTACGATGACGACCGGCGCGGCGAGGCAGTCCAGTTCCGGGTGATTTTTACTACGTTCTTAAAGTCAGGAGATTTTAAAATCGGTTCGCCTTTTGCCAGGAGAGTTGGCAACCCTAGGTGTACATGACCCTAGATAAGGAGCCATATGTAGATACATCACGTTCTGAATGAGTAAAAACTAAAATAAAAACCTGTGACTAAACTACTGCTTATATTTAAATGATCTTATGTGTAGGGTCCGAAAATATTACATAGTATACGTGGTTTAATTTAATGTCTGTCTGTTGTACTAACCTTGTATACTAACCATTATTACTAATTCTGCAAACTAATTATCGCTGCGAAAGGCTGACTTTACAAGGTTACCTAAAGAACGTGATTATAATTTAACAAGAATGAAATGATAATGATTCGACTGATTTTAAGAAAGAAAATTATAATGTGATAGTAAATTATACAGCTATACTGTTTTTATTCCGAAATTAAACGGATAGTATGCCAAATTACATGCATGTTTTATTTTTATCTTATATGTTGATAATCAGTAATGGATTTAGCTTTTGCATACGTTTTCCGTAAAATATACTCAATCTCGTTCGAGATTTCGTAAAGCACGAAATGTCGCGAGACTGGATTCATGGTCTCGCGATATCTCGGTTAGGTCTAAAATGTCGCGAGAATGCATTCCCTCGTAGTGTAAAGTTGAATATTAAAACAAATGTCATAAATGCAAATAATGTCTTCATAGGGGATACCCTATGGATATACTAAGGATACTTAGTGGTGTAACAGCAAAATTTAAGCCTTTCGATAAACCCGGAATAGGGGACCGGCCTAAGCTTGATTTTGTACATTATTCTATATGTAATGGCTATAATACGAAAAGAAACACTCCTGCGAAAACTGCATAGATATTGGTTAAAAAATGAGCGAGTAATTCATATATAAAATATTGTAACGTGCAGAAGTGGGCGCGATGTGGGGATATCGCTTCATCTCTTTTTTTGCACGCGTCGTAATTCCCGATGACGTCACATATGGGTATTTCCTCTCTTTTCTGTTTCTTGTTAATTACCCCTTCCACCGAAATTCAAAGACTTATTTTAACTAAGTTTGGCGACCCGACGTGATGGAGAAGACCGAAGCAAACCAGGAAACGAAGCTCGAACTCGACGTGGCAGCTGTCTCCATACAGTCCAGACTTCTACCTTTCTGGCGAGAAATTCCTCGGGCATGGTTCGTGCAATTTGAAGCCGTTGTGGACCCGCTGAAGACTTCGGATGATCAAAATATCGCTACGTGCTGCAACAGCTACAGGCAACGGACCTCCAGCACCTCACAGATATTCTTTACAATCCACCCGCAACTGACAAATATAATACTTTGAAGACTCGTTTGTTAGCTGCGTACGAAGACTCTGATGTCAGAAACTTCCAAAAACTCACCAGCGGCTTAGAGTTGGTGATCAAAAACCCTCTCAGCTGCTGCGCAAGATGCGAGAGCTTGGTAGAGGGATGATTACGGATGGCGGACTGCGTATTGAATGGATGAAGCATCTACCCGCCCAAGTACGCGTTGTGCTCTCAGTTAACACCGAGTCGTCGCTGGAGACACTGGCGGCCATGGCTGACAAGATGGTAGAGTACTCAGAACCCGCCACAGCAAAGATTGAAGCGGTATCGGGAGAAACAAGCGACCCGGGGGTACCCACACAGTTGGAAATATTGGCAAAACAAATTGAAAGGCTGACCTTGGAGGTTGCTGAACTGCGTGGACGGTCAATGCAGCGTTACTCACGCAAGAGACGCCCTGATCGTTCTCATTCGAGACCTCGACAACGCAGTAAGTCGTCTACCAAACCTGGCAACTTTTACTTATAACTTGTTGATTTTTTACCGGATTTCAATAATTCCTTCTGTGTTATAATTTATTTTATGTAAATATTTGATAATAGTATAGAACAAAAATGAGTCCGGCACCCTATTGTTTTTTCATCCAATGTTTCACGTTGAATTTCTTTCTTTCAATTTTAATGTTTTGGATAACGCTTCTATTATAACTTTTATTGCAAATGATATACACCCAAATGAACTGAAAATGTGTATAAAGTCGAGGTTCAATCAGTACTTGAAAAATCTGGTTTAGGCAAGTGTAGGATCATATTCTTGAAATCTACACATGCAATATTTGGAAAACCAAAAAACATCAGCCGCACTCACTGTTTCGGGTCCGTATTGACCACTGTTTTAAATCGTTTTCGTTTTGATTAAATGAAACGCAGAACTGGGTATGCGTTGACATTTTTTATTCGAACTGAATGAGGATGGCAAGTTAAAGCTAATCTCAGATGGCGCTGCGTATGCTTGTTCTCACTGGCGTCAGTTTGACAGTTTACGCCGCTTGTAAACAAAAGGAATAAAATCATTTTGCGTTGGAATTGAGCTATTTATCAGTGTAATGGATGTGACAATGTATTCTTCTTGGAGTCTACTTCAGTTAAAAGCTGAATTAAAGAGACGAGGTGCGTCCGTTAAAGGAAGGAAAGCTGATTTGGTGGAAAGGTATTTTTGTTATTATAATGTTTTCAGACACATTTCTTTGATATGATGCCGTGATCTTGTTTTGTAACTGATACTATGCAATCTTACATAAACTATACATTAAGTTTTTATGACTTGATACCCAGTGAACCCAATAATATTATCCAATTTTAATTATTAAAATATTCCACAATTTAGTTTAATAACTATGCGAAAATTAGTTAGGGACTAGATAATAATGTTGGTCATACTAGTTACAAAACTAGCTCTTGACAAGCTGAAGGTCTTGAATGTATTTAATGTAGGCTTGTAGCTTTATTTTGCTATTGAAGTATATATTATGTAACTAATTTTAGGATATTGTTTCAGATTACAGTTGTATGACAAGAATTTCAACTTTACTACACTACTACTTTCACCAAATCAAGAGCCCTCTATGGAATTTCCACCAGTGATAATGTATCATGACATAAATAGTGCCTCTATGTTACCACCACTTCAAAGGCATTATCTGAGATATTATTTTGAAAGGTAAATAATTATATTTCTACTTATAGATTTTTTGAGCCAGTGTATTCATATTATTACAATTACATTCTTTTATTTTAGGTTTAATAAGAAAACTGACGCTGCAGAGAAGTTATAAGAAGCAAAATGTTTATTACTTGCAAGATCTGCTTTTGTGAATGACAGTTTTTATATCAGAGGTTTTGTAAAAAAAAAACATGAAGAAATTACAATATCAAGTTGACATCAAACTTGATAGAAATGGCAGTATTGAAGAATGCCATTGTGAATGTCCAGCAGGAGCCGGAATTGAAGCTCATTGTAAGCATATTGGTGTACTGTTGTTTGCTATATTACACATGAAACAAGACAAAATAATGTTAACTACAGAGACAAAAACGCAGCAGTTGCTTTTCATAAGCCAAGGAAAACATTTTCTGGGACACCTGTTAAAGTTAAAGATTTACCTAGAAGGTCTAGCAAAAATGTAATTTTTGAAGCATACCCAATGGGGGACAATTAATAAAAATAATTATAATTCAAGAATCCGAAATTTGATCTTGAATTTCAAGTCAAATATGCCCCTTAAACAACTGTTGATACCAGCAAACCCTATTGCGATCCTACAAGACCATGACTACCTAGAAAAAAACCAGGAACAAATAATTTTAGACAAACTTAAATTAACAAAAATAACTGAACATGAAATACTTAATGTCTATTGAAATAAAAACTAGGAACCAAATTAAAAACCCACTTTGGCATGAACTTCGTAGTTGCAGAATAACAGCCAGTGTTTTTCATACGGTGTGTCACTTGAGGACACAATCCTAACAGTCTTTAGCTAAACAACTATTGCAAAAAAGAAATTTACGTCAAGAGCCACAGCACATGGCCTTATGCATGAAAAGACTGCCATAAAAAAATATTCTGAAATGTATGATCTGCATCTAGTTCAAGGAGATGATAAAGAAATTAGACAGTTTTTACAACAATTGTATGAAGCTTGAAATTATAAATAAGTATTTATATAAAGATTATTATAATGTAATCAATAAAAACAATGATTAATAACATATCAGGCTTTTATTTTTTATTTACTATACATTCTCTAAAATTACACAACATTACACAAATATAAAAATTTTTGGATGCTAATGGAACATAATATGCATTCATTTCCATTTTTAAAATCTTGAAAGTTTTAGTTAGGCCAATAAGTCGTTCAATATGTACTCTTTGTGCAGCTATTTTTCTGTCATGTAAAAGTGCAAGACCAGGCAGCTGAGCCTTACCTTTTAAAAAATGGGGAATATTTATACCAATGTTCTTGGATGCAAAGAGGTCTTGTACATTAAAACCGCGGTCTGCCATTATGCTGTCTTCTTCATCACATAATTCCATAAGGCTACTTCGCTCTATCATTTGCCTATCACTAGTTGATCCTCCATAGCCTTCAGAACAATATGAAATCAACCCTCCTGGTGTAGCACCAACTAAAAATTTTATTGTGTTTCTATTTTTGTAGGAGCTGATATGATCTGCTTGGACATTGGGTCACCAGGTTTAGTAATTGGTATTTCAGTGCAGTCAATAATAACTCTGGTGGGCATTTTGTATTCTTTGTATTCTGCAGGCATATAATAATTTATAAGATATCTTTGAGGCCATATATCTATGATTGACCACAAATCATGGACAAAATTTACCCAGGTTATAAATATGTTTGACACTTGTGTCTTGCTGACTCCAAACATTTTATATAATTCAAGGTCAGGTTTAGCTCTCCTAAGTTTAATTAACATAAGTAAGAACCAGACCATCTATATGTAAGATTTTCTGCCATAGGCAATAATGTTGAGAATACTAACTTAAATTTTTCAATACTCTCTAGACCAGTGTAGAATCGAACCGACTCATTATCACTGAGTAAAATGTCACTTGAAAATAAAGATAGCAGTGTTGATGTCTGAGTGCTCACTGTTTTCTGAGAATTTCGAGTTGAAATATGGTCACCATGATCAGCAGATGTTGAATTTAAGGATTCTTTGAATTCTTCCTGGTTATTGGTATCCGGAGTATTGAATGAAGTAGATGGCTGTGGATCTAGTGCAGGAGAAATTGGTGTAAGTATATCACTAGATAGTTGGTCAAAAAGTTTCTTTTTTATATTTCTTCTGCGAATTCTTTTTTCTCTTGCACGTGAACTATTGGAAAATATCTTCTGGTTCCATGGGAAACGTCCACAAAGTAAGCCTAAAAATAGATGAAATTTAATTAAAAACACATTTTTTTTTAAATATAATAATTATAACTGACGTAAATCATTGTTAAAAATAATACCAGTAGTCACACTCATAGACTGATAGTCTTCTTCATTAAAATGGTCCCGACATAACCTCGAGTACTTCGTAGGCGTGAAGTTTTTAATTCTCACGGCAACTATCCACTTCTTTTTAAAGTAGGATTAATTGGAAATTTGTGAATGCCAACGTTTTTACATCCAATTATGCAACATTTAGTCATCTTCATTAATATTTCCAATAATTTTGATGAAAACACGTACAATGGGGCGATAAACTGCCCTTTTATCCCACCAGGTGTCGCATGATCGACTTACCTTATCTCTGTCTTGTCAACTGTCATATACCATACAAAATTATTATTTTTATGTAAACAATCACCGTAAACACAAAACGTACTAAAATATGCCGCAGTGTTGTGCTCCAGACTGTAAAAACCAAGGGGAGCCATATATTTCCCAAGGATCCAAAACGTCGTAAAGACTGGGAAAAAGCGCTGAGAATCAAAAACTTTCAGGCAACCATGCACTCCGTATTGTGTTCAGCTCATTTTAAATCAGATGATTACTTTGGCCAAAGTAAATATACCAGTACGTATGCCCAACTTATTACAACCTCATATACACAATATTTATTTATTTATTAGTATTTATTTACTTTTGCTTAAAAAATAATTATTGTTATTTCTTTCAGGTTATGAGCCTAAAGCTAAATTTTTAAAGAAAACTGCTGTGCCTTCAATCTTCTCTTTCACTAAAACAAAATTAGAGACAACACTCGCAAAACAGCGTCAAGAACGTTTAGAAAAAAGGTGTCGGAAGAAATTAATGCTTGAAGAACCTACTTGCTCTAAAGATTATTGTGAAATATCCACGAAAAATAATGAAATATTTCTATCCACAGACATAGCATATAGTAATGAAGTGGAGTTAAAATCAAAGAATGAGGAGATATCTTTACCATTAGCTGAATGTGTATTTTATTCAAAGGGAACACAAGTTGATAATGAACACATGTTTGGGATAATCAATAGATATAAAAATGATGACAGGGCAATTCAATTTTACACTGGATTTGAATCATATAGGAAGTTCTATTTTGTGTATTCTACTTTAAGTCCAGTAGCTGACAAAATAAATTATTATGGAAGCAAAGTCCTTAGTCTCAGTACAGAAGACCAATTATTTTTAACATTAATTAAACTAAGACAAAATAAATGTATATTTGAATTAAGTAGATTTTTTAATATAAGTACCACAACAGCATCAAATATCTTTATAACATGGGTTAATTTTATATATCAACTTTGGTCAAAAATCAATATATGGCCAGATAAGGATCTGGTACAATATTATATGCCAGACAATTTTAAAAAGTACAATAGAAATGTGAGGGTAATTCTAGATGGCACTGAAATTCAAGTTCAGAAACCCAAACATCCTACTGGGGCCTTATTCTCTATCCCGCACGTTATTTTGACAGTGCGTAACAAGCACGTAACACAACGCATCATGTTTAGTACTATAGAAATTTGGCTTACAGAATACCATTCCACGCACATTTCTCGAAGATAACATGACACGGCCGCGTTACGCGTTTACACTATCATACAGAATAAGGGCCCTGCTCAGCAAGCGTTGTGGAGTAGCTACAAACATGGAAATACTTTAAAGATACTTGTTGGTGCTACTCCCGGGGGCCTTTTATCCTATTGCTCTCCAGCATATGCAGGATCTATAAGTGACAGACAAACAGTAGAAAGAAGTAACCTAATCGAGAAGTGTGAAAGTGGTGATGTCATTTTAGCAGACCGTGGTTTCAATATACAAGATATGTTTGCGGACAATAATGTAAAGAAAGAAAAGAAAAAAGAAAAGAAAAACGATTTATTAGCCACAGTCGCAACATAAATAAACACAATAATAATAATATAATAAAAATAACACAATAAACGTTAATTACAAATAATAATAAAAAAAACAACAAAAAAAAAAAAAAATTATAATAAAAAATGGCTGGTCGCGGCTGTGACCGGTAGGTGACCACTCAGCATAATGTTGTGATGTGGTGCGAACCACAGCACAACGCTGTTTTTCAGTAGTCACCTTAAGTGACGTATCAACGGGCGTTAAACTAGCCAATAAACAATAATAATAAGATGTCTATATAAAAAACAAAGTTATTCAAGTTGTGCGTAATGAGGCTCATTAAAGGAGCTGTCGAGTGCACGCACCCAACCACGCCGATTATAATATTATTATTAGTTGCGTCGGACAAGCCGTCGCAGGCGCACGTTGCTCACGTGCACGTGTCATAAACATAATAATATTATAAGAAAAATATTCACTTATAGTAGGTGTATCGAAACAATAATCAATAATCAATGCGTCGTCACAAAAACTTACAAGCAAAAGTTAACGAAGAAGTTATGGGAAACCATGCCATTAAGGATGTAATCACATGGAACAGTGATTATTCGCTGCCAGTTGCTTAGAGGTCAAACTAGCCTAATCCATGCAAAGGTCATAAAACATGCGTAAGTATTGTTATATTACGTGTCTTCGTTCTTTTGTTCATTTAATAAATGTATTTTTAAATGTAATTTAAATGTATTCTTTGTTTTCAGGGAATTAATATATGGTGGCAGTAAGACATTCCAGCAGTGACTGGCCGCGAACTTGAAACATCCCCTAAAGGCAGCAGTTTTATGTCTAGGCGTCAAGAGTGGATAAGATGTCGAACGAGCAGAGCATTTGTAGTGGTCATGTCTCCAACTTAACTTATTGTACAGGTATGCCGGTTTGTGTGTATTTATCAGCCCGAACAATAAGCTTGCCATATGCAATTTACGACGAGCAGCCATTTTTAATATATTGTTTTTATTCAAGTATGGCGTAATGTGGTTTTAACGAGCCACACCAAAACAGAATCGTGTGCATGCATTCTGGACACGCTGGATTAAGCGTCCTGTACGTGACAACAGACAGGGGCCGTAGACAATGTCGCAATAATTTAATTTAGATAAAATTAAACTGTCTACCAGTCTCTTTCTTAAGGTAATACTAAGAAAATCTCTTATCCCGTACAAAACCCTCAATCTGTAAAAACAATTTTTTACAACACCATTGATGTGACTCTCAAACCGCAGTCCCGGGTCCATGACAAGACCCAAGCTACGAGCAGTCTCCACACGAGCTATGCTTTGACCCATGATTTTAACATCAGGGTTCAATGAAATTATAGCCCTGATTTGTTTTTGACTCCCCAACACCATAAACTTAGATTTTTCTGGGTTCAACACAAGTGAGTTATTTAGAGACCATGCAGCAATCCTGTCCAGTTGCTCATTTAAAACAGAAACGGCAGAAGATGTCTGTGTTGCATTAAAGGAGATATAAAGTTGGGTGTCATCCGCATAAATATGATATTTGCAATCTCTTATATTACTCGTCATGTCCGCACTATACAAAATGAACAAAATTGGACCCAAAAGCGACCCTTGCGGAATCCCTCTAGATATATATCGTGGAGAGGAGGAGAGTACTGAACCATCGCTTTTTTGAATCTGTACACGTTGTGACCTACCGGTTAGGTAACTGTGAAACCACTTTAGGGTTTGGTTATCAAAACCGTAGTATGATAATTTAGAAATGAGTAGGTTGATATTAATTGTGTCAAAAGCTCGTGAGAAGTCTAGTAATGTCAATATCGTCCCCTCCCCCCGATCTCGCGCCTCGAGAATGTTACCAACGACATCAGCTAATGCTGTTGTGGTACCGCGGCCCTTTCTAAAACCCGACTGTAATTCTGGTAAAATCCCATTCGTTTCAAGAAAATCTGTAACCTGCAAATATACAACCTTTTCCAACACCTTGGACAAACAGGGCAATATACTTATTGGCCGAAGATCCTTACAGGTTTGAGGATTCTTATTTTTTGGAAGCGGTCGCACTATTGCTTCCCGCCATAGATTTGGAAATGTACAAGATGTGATAGATCTGTTCACTATTTCTGTAATAGCTGATAAAGACTGTGGCAGGGTTAAGTTCAGCATCTCTTTCGATATCCCATCGATTCCTTGTGCGTTGGTAGATATGTTACTTATGATTTTTTGAATTGTTTTTGAGTCTGTAGGTTTAAGTGAAAAAATATTGTTACTATAATATATATATGTAGTTGTTAATATTCCAACATTTTTAAAAGGCCAGACTCAATTACCAGGCTTAACTGTAATAAAAGATAGAAATTTAGCCAGTAAAAGAGTACACATTGAACGTTTGATTGGGCTTACTAAAACATATAAAATACTTAAAGGTGAATTACACTTATATACCTATAGCAAGTAAAATATTTTTTATATGTGTTATGTGTTGTAATTTTAGGGAGACAATAATTAAAAATGAAAAATAAAACATATCTTATTGTACTATTGTTTTATTACAGAATCATAATATTTATAATAATATTTATTAATAATTTCCTGTTTTAAATGAAATTCATAGAAATCAACAAGTCCTTTTAACATATCCTCTATGTATGTATCATCTCTGTCAATAAATATGACTTCCATATCTTTAAAAAGTAAAATATTATTAGATTGCAAAATTTTCTTCCTGTGCACAATAACTGCCCTTGAATTTGTGCATAATAGGAATGCTTTCTTTTAAGGGTTAATTTCCCATTTCTGCTTTCTATGTATGGAATAGTACTAGTATTTATGGGCATATATGACCTCCACTTATGCCATTCAGCACATTTATCTTGAGCCCTTGTTAATTTTTCTACTTCATAAATTTTTTTTGTGTCACATTTTGCAATAATAAATTATCAAGTAAATGATCTTGCATTGTCTTACATGAATACATATTATGATCATAGTCCATGCCATAGGGATTAGCTGGCCTGATAAGTTGCAAAATAGGCATTTTTGTTTCTCCAAAATTAATAGCTAAATTACATATGTATTCATGGTAATTTTCAATCTCAAGTTCCTTTGGCAATGGTTCAAAGTTAATATTTGATTTCCTTTTTTTGCCGATAGATGGCAAGTTTTGAGCTTGATTGGTGATTTGTAAAACACCTTTGAAGGTTTTTAAAAGTCATCAGGGTTTGTGTTGATACCTGATGCAGGATAATACTTTTAGTCCGACCATATCCTCTATTGCACCTAAGTAGCACAGACACATGTTTGCAGTGTGCTTCAATACCACTGCCTGCTGCACATTCACAGTGGGATTGTATAATGTTGCCTTCATTATTTAGCATTACATTCACTATGTATATCATTTTTTTCATCTGCGCTTTGCAGTGGCTCTGTATATATGTGTTAACACCTTCAATAACATATTGTGCCGTCAACAAACATCTTGCTTCATACATGGCCTTCCCTTTTGGACGAGTGTTAAATCTGAAATAAACAGAATATTGGAGTTATAATGATAATGCATTTATGGTTAGTAGCCTGTTGGAAGTGGACACTACTTCCTTGTTAAAATGAAATAATACTAAATAAAAGGCTTAATAAATGATCATACCTTTCGAAGAACGATTGTATTTCTTGCCTATTGAGAGGAGGAATAGGCGAATCTGCATTTATATCTTTGTAAGCAGATATTGGTGGACACAGATATTGTGGGTCACTGAGGGAAGTACTAGGCCCTGGGTTAGCACTAAAATTAAAATTTCGATCATATGCTTCTAATCTGGAAGATAAAACATAAGGTCTTATTAGATTAAAAAAAAAATCGATCATTTATCAATATAACCCTAAAAAATAATTATTGCTTACCGCTCAATCAATACTGCTTTTTTCCCTGCGACAGATGCATTTCTTTTACGTAGGTAATTCCTCTTTTAATTGTAGAACAGTCCGAAAGGAATACATTATAGACTTTTAAATACTCGAAAACAGCGTACACAAACTCTCACAAATGTCAAGACAAAACAATAAAACCAACTGGATGCTAGCGACATCTACCACGACCTTTGAGTTTTTCTCCCCATTTGACAGAGCGTTGGGAACAAGCGTAAACAGCGCCACTTGACAGTTGTCAAGTGGCGCTTTGGGTATTTTCTTCGAAAAACTATTTTGTCTCTAAAAATTCAAAACTTTGTCCGATTTAGGTGGTTTTTTCACTGTTAGGTAGATCGTCGCAGCGTGCAACTTTTTGTGTCGCATGTGGCGGTAGTGGTTCACTGTCCGGAATAACTGATTTTAAGATGCAGAGCGACGCGGTTTTGCTGCGGGCTCATTCGCGCGTGGGCCGCGACTACTGCTGCCTTGATTCTTTTTATATTTTGGCAATTTTTCTGTGTGATCTCATTTTTATTTCGTTTAAGAAAATTTGCTACATAGTCAGGACCGGGTAAATTGTCTTTAAATTTTAGAACAGGTCTTCCTATTTTGTCTAGGTCATTTTTAATAAAGTATCGAAAATCTAAACATTCAAGAGGATACCCCCAATCAGCACAGATATGTATATGTTTAATCATGTGTTTCTCTACTTCCAATGAAAAAACTGTCTGCCTCCTCCCTCCCCCTTGTTTTTTTTACATTTGTTAGCCAGTCGGGATCTACATTAATATGGACTAAAAAAAGTTTAATTACTGTAGGAACCCTTCCTTTTATTTCTGTTTGTTTTTTGGCCGTGAGCCACTGGAAATGATTTTGAGGACCCCACACCTGCCATCTGTTAATAAAATTTTATTTATTTAAAGGACGTTTTAAATTTATGTGGTTTATACTTTCGATAAGCTAAGTTTATACTTTTACTATGAATAAGACCGTTAATTTGTCCGTCCATTAACATTTTCTTAAATGACGATTTAAATTGTCTCGCAGAAGGGTTATTGTTAAATCCTCCCTTGGGCTCTACATACATACATAGTATCACGCCTCTATCCTATAGGGGTAGGCAGAGACTATGTATTGCCACTTTGCACGATTCTGGCATACTTCTCGCGTTTCCTCCACCTTCATTAATCCTTTCATGCATTCTCGCCGGTTCCGGGTACTTTTAACTTAGCTTGGGTTTTAATGTCATTAAAAACATTCCAGGTGATCCTGGCTGAGCTTCTATGTACTGAAAACCCTTCGTTGTCCTGAAGCTCTAAAAGAAAATGTACATATTTCCAGGATGTGTAACTCGGTCATGTGAATCAGTAATTTGCTCTTTTCTTCCTAATGTGTTTCTGAGTAACTTCAACATATTATGAAGGGTCAGGAAATATAACTACCGACTTATTTTTGACAGTAAAGTAAGGCTTAATTACGTTGACGTCTAGCTTACACGCTAAAACTATCACCATGGCAAAATTTGTAGCATCTTTGGCGGTTCATCGCCACTTTAAGTTCGCAGCTTGTCGAACTACGTACGCGGGTCACGTGACGCGTGCTGGTTCGACCTTCTACCACAGCGGCGCTGAAGTCTGCGGATACTCCAAACTGATTGGCCAACGTATCATGCCGCGACGCGATTGGTTTGCGTCACCACACTTCGGCGTTTCTCGGCACTCTCCGCCGACGACTTATGGCCGACGACACAGCGCACGAGTCGGTAAGTGCATTTGTCGATGCCTCCGCTACGTCATCGCGCCTCGAATCCACCGGCAACGACCTTGGCTCAAGGACGCAACGTGATTCGTCGACACTATAACTAAGTGTATATTGTATACCTTGATTTCTATAGCTATTTTTCTTTCTGAGTCTTCTATCTTTACTGTGATTTCTTCGCTAAAACTATCATCGTAACCTTACGGTGGTAACATGATTTATACTTACGCGCATGGTAACGGGGGTGCTACGTCACCCCAGAATAATAAATTGAATAAAAAACCACTGAGTTAATGAAAAATTAAACTTTTTATTCTTGAAACAAACTATAAGAACATTCTTGAGATCAATAGGTAACTAAATTATATTAAATTAAAATATATATATATATATATATATATATATAATTTTGGTATTTAAATACAATTCAAACAAATTTCTTCACGATGTTCAGGACATGCAGGTCTTTTGCATTTTGAACAAAAAATATTTTTTTGTCGTTTTTGCGAGAACACAACGCATATCGAGCTTGTTTTTTTAATTTGGTGGGGGGTTCACCGGACGGAACTTCTTCGGGGACATTTAGAATGGTCCTTATATTTCCCGCTAATTGTTGAGGTAAATTTGACTCCAGACGTCATTTCATGTGAGGCTCTGGTAACTGCAATGCCAGTTTTTTTAGAAATCTGCTTTTAAATTTGTTAGCTGGAATGTTCGGATGCTTAGTTTCTACATATAGAATCATAGAGTTGACCCCTGCTTGGTCTAACATACCAAAGAAGAACCTGAGAGGCCAGCGACGAGTACTCCTCGCAGTCGTGTAATTGTGAATCATTTTATCAAAGGTATCAACGCCTCCCTTTGTCGCATTGTAGTCATCAATTATAACTGGCTTCTGCGTTACGGGATTGATCTCTTCCTTATTGTGCATAGTTGACAGCAGTATCACCTTGTTGACCTTTGGAGTGAAGGAGACTAACGTTTTCTCGCGATCAAATGCAAACTGAGATGATAAAGCAGATTTTGATTTATTGGGTAAGAATGGTTGTGGTATCTCACGTTTGTTCTTTCGTAAAGTTCCAATACACGTCAGTCGATATTCCTTCAATAATTGGTCTGCAAGTGGCACCGAGGTAAACGAATTATCAAAGGTTATATTTCGTCCAGAACCTTTGATACTCTTAGCTAACTTTGTGACATAATCTGCAGCCGTCTTTGCCTTGGTTCCTTTGCCTATGTAGGGACTGGCATCAAACATATAATACGTCTTAGCATCACATATGGCTACAATTTTCATACCATATTTATCCGGTTTCGAAGATATATAAACACGAAAGGAACACTTCCCCCGAAATCCTAACTGCTCATCAATCGTAGCGTAATAACCTGGTTGGTACGCTTTCATACAACTGTCTATAAAAATCTTCCAGGCTTCCCGTATGGGTGCAAATTTATGCTCTTTATCACGGCTATCCTTATCATCAAATCTTAGGCAAAGTAGAAGAAAATTAAATCGACTTTCGGATATTATTGACTTATATAGACAACTCGTTGGCGCCCACATTTCGGTTGTACTTTTCCTGCTATCTTTGTTTACCGCAGCATAAAATAGTAAACCTATGAGTGCCTCTATCTTTGTTTTGTCTGTTTTATGAGTAAAACGTTGATCTTTATATTTGGGAGCACGTCTGTCAATTTCTTGATTCGTATATGTAAGAACTATGTCGAGAGATTTAGAAAACAAAGTCATAAAAGCATCTTTTCTGTTTCAATATAAGAATTGACTTGCACATATCTTTGGATGTTTACTATATTACGCTGAGGTGTTCTGCTTGATGATGGCGCAGTAGCAGACCAAATATGTCCATTGTTACCTCTCAGAACGCTTCCTCGAAACTGTGACAAAGGCACATCGTCGTCATCGTCTGAGCCTGAAACAATGTCATCTCTTTCGGAATGCACGGAGACGTTATTTTCATTATCAGAAGCTCCTTCGGTCTCCAAAGGCTCTGTTTCACTCTCAGAATCATCAGCAATATTACTCAAGTACCGCTCTAGCTCTTCATTATCACGAAACGCCATAACGAACTAAAATGAATGAAACAACAAAATACAGTAACATAAAAAAATACCGACGTAAATAGTAACAGGGGTGACGCAGCACCCCACACGTACCTGCAACAAGAAAATGACGTGTCGCCGCTCCCACCGCGCAACGGGTACTGACAGCTCACGGTACGACAAGAGAGAATATACGAAATGCTAGAACGAGACGGCAAATAGTTTTCTATAAATCGGCGCGTGATTGTTCGCGTGGGGTGATGGTGCACCCCTGTTACCATCCTAAGGTTAATATTCCTCACTGTGCTTCACTTCATTCTACACTTCAATACTCTACACTTGGACTTCGAGCATACTATCAGCATACACCCCACACATCCATCAAAAATTAATGAAACTATATCAATCAGTCAGTCTTGGGTAAATATTTTAATACAATTTTAATAAAAATCGTTGGTTTGCGGTTTCAAACGGAATGCTTTATGTGGCGAGTTCATACATAGGCAAAAAACAATAGACGAAAGTTTCACCTCATTTACGAATAGATGGCGCGACGTGTATTAAATTAACATTACATTTTGATAACATTCTACCACCTCCACTTTATCAAAATAACAAAATTTACAAAGTATTATATACAGTGCAGAGGTTAAGCTATATATTTCAAAAAAATGCCTTTAAATTCAACATACCATAACTAATAATATACAGTTCAACTATGTTTTTCTTGTTATCACTATGGTTTTTAACAAATACACAGGGTTCTTATTAACATTTTTTAAATCCTGAGTTACATATTGTCTCCTCAATCTTTTTATCCCATGCTAGTGATGATTGTTTTAGTCCATTACAGCTTTTCTTAACTTTAACACTTTATTTGAATTATTTATGGGAAAACCTTCAGGTAAATGCAAAAATATACTTTATTTTAGGTGACCACTAAGGAAAGCTGTTTTCATATCCAGATGAGTGATTTCCATGCCTAACTGGACACTTAAAGCAAACAACAAACGCAGCGTTGAATGTCTAATCTCTGGACTAAAGGTCTCTTGGTAATCAATACCAGCCTTCTGGGTAAAACCCTTGGCGACAAGCCGTACACGATATCTCACTTTATTGTCTGAGTCAAATTTCTTTTTAAACACCCACTTGCACTGCACAACATTCGCGTTGCTGGGAGTATCGACAACTTCCCACGCTTCCCACGTCTTGGAATGATTGCAGCTCCTCTGCCATGGCCTGCAACCACATCAGTCGCTCTGGCCACTGATGGCCTCTACATAAGTCAATCCATCTTCTCCTGCTGTGGCACACATGTTAGCAAAACCATAAGGTTAATAATACCAAAAGTTAATAGAGATGTAGACAACAAACTTATATTGACATTATTAAAAGCACCCACAACATCTAGAAAAATGCATGCCAGATGTTTGTTTTCATTAAAAGCAGAGTTGACGTCTGTATAAAAGTGAGCAAGGCTTTCCCGGGCAGACATCCCGCGACGAAAGCCAAATTTATTGTTGGGTAAAAGGCGGTAATTGCGGATATAAAATTCAAGACAAAGTTTTAGAAGCTGTTCGAAAATTTTCCCAAAACATGAGATTAATGCTGTTGGTCGATATGAATGCGGACTATTGGGAGATTTATCGGGCTTGATTATTGGAACCAAACAATCCATTTTCTACTCTTTCGGAATAAGAGAGGCGCACCATAAAGAATTTAAGATTTTTAGAATGATTAATTTTTGATTTTTGATCATTTTATATGAAATATTGTCTGATCCACACGCTGTATCACTCCGAGATTTTATGGCTGTATTTAATTCTTCTAAAGTAAATGGATCAACGAGATAGGAGTTATTGATATTTAAACGAGAGGTCCCAGAATGTAAATCATGATGGGGTTCAACGAAGTCTGGAAAATATTTCCTTAACAAATCGTTAATCAATAAGCTATCTGATGTAGTCGACATGGTAGATGATGAGAAAGTTTTATTAAATTTACGCATAGTTTGCCAAATTTTAGAAACAGGAGTTACTCGAGATAATTTTGAACAAAATTCTTGCCAACTAGTATTCCTCTCTCGTTTTATTACAATTTTTTTTAGAGCTTGTTATTTTTTGAATTCTATAAAATTTTCAAGTGTAGGATCGTATTTGAACCTAATAGAAGCATCTTTACTATTTTTGACGGCCAACACGCAACTCTCATTCCACCAAGGAACTGTCTGATGCCGAATGTTATTAACCCATTACCGCCCTCTGTACCTGCACAGGTACAACTACTTAATCGATAAATTATGTATTTTATCTGTGGTAAGTGTTGAAAGTAGTTAGAAATTACAAATCTAGATGACACTAGTTACCATATAATAAATAAAAATAGGCGGTGGCGCGAAAACAAATGTCACTTATTTTGTAATAAAATACGGAGTCCAGACACGACATACAAGGTAAGATTATTTTGTTGGTTTTTATCAAAAATAGTGAAATATTTCAACTTCTTTTTTTATTTTTATGGAGTCTATTTATTTGTGTTGGTAATAATAACATAAGAATTAAAGTTTATTACAAAACTTGTAAAGTAGGGTGAGCACCTCGAGAGGGTCGGTCCCAACCTGGCCGACAGTCAGTTCGGATTTCGGTGTGGACGCTCTACCGTTCACGCGATTCTGCGGGTCAAGTCGCAGGCGGAGGAAGCAGTGGCCAGGGGCAAAGTCGTTATTGCTATTTCTTTAGACATATCAAATGCGTTCAATTCGCTCCCCTGGCCATGCATCAACGTGGCACTGCGGTACCACGTGGTGCCGCCCTATCTCAGGCGTCTGGTGCACGCGTACCTTTCTGACAGGTACGTGGTGTACCCGGGCGCCGACGGGTGGCACCGAAGAGCGATGTCGTGCGGTGTCCCACAGGGGTCGGTTCTAGGCCCTCTCTTGTGGAACATCGGATACAACTGGGTGCTCCGTGGTGCCAATCTCCGGGGCGTCGCCGTGACGTGTTATGCGGATGACACACTGGTCACGGCGACGTCCAAGACCTTCCAGGATGCCGCGATCCTGGCGGCGGTGGGCACCGGCAATGTAGTGAGTCGAATCCGGCGGCTAGGTTTGAAGGTGGCCCTCGAGAAGACCGAGGCCATTTGTTTTCATGGGCCTCGGAGAGGGCCGCCAGCCGGTGCCCACATCGTAGTGGAGGGGGTGCGGATTCCCATCGGCAAAAATATGAAATATCTGGGTTTAATCTTGGATAGCCGGTGGGCATTCCGCGCCCACTTTGAGTTGTTGAAGACAAAATTGTCGAGGGCGGCGGGCGCTCTTTCCAGCTTGCTGCCCAACCTGGAAGGTCCTGGTATCCCTTGCCGAAGGTTGTACCACGGGGTCGTGCGGTCCATGGCACTGTACGGCAGCCCGGTCTGGGCTGACGCCCTGGGGCGGCGTTCTGTCGCCCTCCTGCGGGGCCCGCAGCGGGTCGTTGCGCAGCGGGCCATACGGGCGTACCGCACGATCTCGTACGAGGCGGCTTGTGTTTTGGCCGGATTCCTGCCCTGGGATCTGGACGCCAAATCTCTCTCCGACGCTTTTCACTGGAGGGAGGAGGCGTTCAGGAACGGGCAGCGTCCGGCCCCGAAGGAGGTGGAGGCCAAAAGGGCCTCCCTTACGGCGAGCCGCCGTGGAGGAGTGGCGTCTCAGGCTGGAGGCCCCCACAGCGGGGCTTCGGGCCGTCGCGGCAGTGCGTCCTGTCTTTGCACAGTGGCTGGACAGGCGCCACGGCGCGGCGACATTTCGCCTGACGCAGGTGCTCACCGGGCATGGGTGCTTCGGGGAGTACCTGTGTCAGATAGTAGGAACAGAGGAAAGCGCCGTGTGTCACCATTGTGAGAACTGCCCGCGGGATACGGCCCAACATACGTTGGAGTCCTGCTCAGCCTGGGACGATGAGCGCAGTGCTCTCGTTTCAGTCGTCGGAGGAGACCTCTCGCTGCCGGCCGTGGTCGCTTCCATGGTCAGCAGCCCGGAGGCCTGGCGTGCGGTAGCCCACTTCTGCGAGGTGGTCTTCTCGCAGAAGGAGAGTGCCGAGAGGGATCGGGAACGGGCCGATCCCTCCCGCCGTCAGAGGAGACGTAGGAGAGGACCCGGGTGGACGACTGACCGGCGTCTCCCGCCCTGTGGAATGGGGGCGTTTGGAGAATTCCACCACGGTATCCCCTGCCTGTCGTAAGAGGCGACTAACAGGGGCCACGAAGGGGGTCGTCGGCGGGCAGCAGGGGGCTGTCCGCCCTAGTGCATTTCTGTGCATCTCTGCACATTTGTCGGTTGACCCCCGGGATGGACGGCAGTGTGTAGTTGGCCTCACGCTGCCGTAGACGCCGAGGGCGTCCTTCGGTGCGCGGGGGCTTCTGAGCCCCCCCCCCATAGGAGACGGGCCGTAAGGCGGCACCGCGCAGGGGCGGCTGCGGTCGCAGACTAGACACTTAAACGTCAGAGGAAGCCCGCAGCCGTCCCTAATGCGCCGAAGAGGGCCACCGCGGAGTTTTAGCTGGTAGGCCGTGCATAGGTTAAGTTGTATATAGGGTTAGGGACTCGGCCCGGCGGTCGCCTGAAGGTCACCATCAAATCCGGGCGGCTCAACGCCGGGCCGTAAGGCACGGTTACCCCAGCATAACCGCTCAGTCGCCCCCCACGAAGGCTGGGCGGTAGTAATAAGGCACTTTCTCCGCAAAACTAAAAAAAAAAAAAAAAAAAAAAGGATTTGCTTCATTTGTTGTACACAGGCGGGTACAGCGGGCAGATTCGTACTAAAATTTCGTTTTGTTTACAGTATTACTTATAAGTTGAAATGGCCAATCGGAACTTATTTACCAGCTATAAGAGACTGGAGGAAGCCTTGGAATCAATTTTGGCTGATGAAAGCAATGATGAAGAGTACGATATGGTATTAGTGCCACCAGATCCGGCTGTGGTGGGTGATGAGGAAGAAGGTAATGAAGATAATTTGGCGGCTTCAAGATTCCCTATGGACGTTCCAGGAACTATTGAGATAGGTCGGAGTCATCCTGACTACGATGTTTCGGAATTGAGCGACAGTGATGATGAGCCGCTAAGACCTATTCCTGCAAAACGTGCCAAAAAATGTGATGTACATTTACCTGTATGGAGGAAAACTCAGCCAACCTATAGTTCTACTTATGAAATTACCGATATCATACAAAAGAGACAAAAATACGTTGTTGAAAGCTTAGCAGACTGCAATCCCGTAATGATGTTTGAAAAAATATTTGATCATGACGTAATGGATTTGATAACAACTAACAGTGTCTTGTACGCTAATCAAAATAATAGGCATGGTTTTGAACTTGATAGTGCATGTTTGAAAAAAATTTTTGGTGTACTGATACTGACCGGTTACCATGAATTGCCATCTGAACGTGCTTACTGGAGTTTGGATGAAGACCTTGGTGTTCCATTGATTGCTAATTGTATGTCACGCAATAGGTTTTTGGAGATAAAAAGAAATCTTCATTTTGTGGATAATGGTCTAATAGATGGTTCGAAAGATAAAATGATCAAACTCAGATCATTATGCGATTTGATTCAGCGAAACTCTAGTCAGTGGGGTGTATTTCATGAAAGCTTGTCTGTGGACGAGTCCATGATCAAATATTTTGGGCGTCATCCATCAAAACAATTTATACAAGGAAAGCCTGTAAGATTTGGTTATCGCAATTGGGCTGCGACAAGTTCAGATGGTTATTGCTACGCGTTTGATGTTTATTGTGGAAAATCCACAGAATCTTCTAATGATACCCTTGGTGCGAGAGTCGTGAAATCTTTATTGGCTAAAATGGATGTAGTTCCTAAAGATCATATCGTATATTTCGATAATTTTTTTACCAATCATCAATTGTTGCTCGATTTGGGTAGACTAGGTTTTAGAAGTACTGGAACCGTTCGAGAGAATCGGACGAAGAAATGTCCCCTGATCACAGTAAAAATATGAAGAAGAAGCCTAGGGCGGAATATGATTATAGTTTTGATACAAAGAATGAGATAACTATGGTACGTTGGAAGGACAATAATGTCGTTACAATGGGAACTAATTTTGATGACATAGAGCCTCTGGGCAAAGTCAAACGATGGTGTAACATCAGAAAGCAAAAGGTTGACGTAAATATACCTAAAATGTTTGTCAACTATAATAAAGGAATGGGTGGAGTTGATTGACCAAATGGATCAGTCTATCAGCCTTTATCGGATTTCAATAAAAGGAAAAAAGTGGTGGTGGTGGTTATATTTACCTATTTGTTAGATATGGCGATATCAAATGCTTGGCGACTACATGTTTTGCTCAGTAAAACTAAACAAGAGATAACTTACATGGACCAGTTATCTCTCAGACGAATTATTGCACGGACTTATTTACGTCCAACGAAAACTAAGAGCCGTCCGTCATCCTCAGCGGCACTAGGGGGTCGGAACAATAATGGTCATAATCCTGAGCGGATGGAAAACCCATTGCGATGTGTTATCTGTCACCAAAGAATTCGCTGGCGTTGCGAAATATGTTTGAAAACGCTATGTGTTGAACGACCTTGTTTCAAACAATTTCACCCCTAAAGCGCCCATTGTACACGGCTGAGTACACCGATAAAACTTGATATGTAAATATATTTTTTTCATTTTATCTTCTAATATAGCATATTTTATCCCTTATGGACTAATAAATAGAAAAACAATAGAAAAATATACTGCAGTTTCATTTTGGGCGTTAATGGGTTAATAGAATTAGTTTCATAGTGCAATAATTTATTGCTACTCTGTGGAATGGATTGCTCAACAGCTGTCATAATAATGTTATAGAATTTATTATATAACTCAAGTGGTTCAGATGATAAAAAATCAGAATTATCTCGCATTTTATTAACTAAAACAGAGAAAGTTTCCCAGTTGATCATACGAAGATTATAATATTTCCGAAAGTATATCATGTTTAGATTCACTAAAGACAGGAGGAAAATTATTGTTCGACAGAAGTTTAGTCATTGTTGGCAAATGATAGCTGCCTAAAGGATCATCATGAACCCACCATTCAGAATTAAGTGCCAATGAAGGACTAATAAATGAAACATCTAGTGCATTAGGTCGCCAAGTATTAGTGCCAACCGTAGTAACATGACAATCATTTAATAACACAAGACATGATGTGCATTAAAATCCCCTGATATAAAGGCCGGTTTCGGAATACTGTTAATTAAGTTGATAACTTTAGATTTCGTAAATGTAGGGGTGCAATTAGTAGGTCAATAAAAGCTAGCGATTGAGAGCGGCTTATTATTTATTGTTATTTTTATTACTACGTTTTTTAACGAATCATCACAAAAGTCTCTATGTTCTCATAATAAATACTGTTGTGAATTACTATAGCAACACCATTATGATGATTGCCACAGTGATTTCGCACAATAGAGTAACCTTTTACATTGCAACTATGATGAAGCTTGAGCCAAGTTTCAGATATAATGGCTAAATGAATTGAATGTTCAAAAAGAAATTGGGTAAAAATATGCCGATTACACAAAAGACTTTGAGCATTCCACTGTACTATATTTAACTGATTGTGGGTGAATTTGAAGAAGAAATATTTTTAGCTTTGAATGTTTCATTCAACTAAATATGTCACGCACATTTTTAGAGCAAATGGGTGTATCTTTAGTTTTATTTAAGGTCACAATTTAAACTATTGACTCAACTAAAATGTTTAATGCTTTATTGTCTGAGTTAAGAATTGTGAGAAAGTCAATATCGCGTTTATTTTTGTTTGATGGGAGGACATTTTTTTTCATCAAAAATGTCTGCAAAGGATTTGCACATGTATTTATTTTTATTCTCTCCTATTTTCTTTTCTTTATAGGACATACACCAGAAATGCTGATGTGGTTGCCATGGCAATGTACACATAAAGCTTCTTGCAGTGTTTTGTTACATGTTTTGTAATTGTGGCTTTCACTGCATATGGAGCAACGTTCAAAATTTTTGCAAAATTTAGATAAATGGCCATATCTCAAGCACCGGTAGCATTGTTTGACTGGAGGCACATACTTTGTGAAGTCATGTCTCCACCCTGGTAAATCGACATGGTCTGGAAGAACAGAAGCTGCAAATGTGATTGCTACAGTTTGGGTTGGCTGTTGAATAAAACCATTGGACCCGACCCAATCGTCGTTTATTATGAATCCAGTACCATTTAATCGTTGCGAAGTTTCCACAATTTGCGTAACGTAACTGGTCATATTTTCACATTTCTCCAGTCTGATGTTGATTAATTGACGTAAGAAAGTAAGTCTTCTCGAAAAACCCGAATCATCAATTAGAGATTTCAGTTTTGTCCTTAACCGCTTTGTTGTCTTCGCCTTCTTAATGTGCACGAACAATGATGCGTCTATAGTCAGGATCAATTTTGCGCGTGCTCTGTACTGCATCTGTCGTCGCTGCTTCTTGCTTGATGTAATTGTCTATGTCCTCAAGTATTAGCAAATTTTGAACGGCGAACGCCCAGTCATCATAATTTTCTCGACCTTTGAAAGAAAACTTGAGGTCATTATGATAATTTGATGTCACACGCGTAAAACAAACCTGCAAACTAACAACTCTGCGAATAACATAATAACTTTAATTTACTTTGCAAAATCTGAGTAGCCCATAACCTAATAAAAGTCGTTGGTTGGCGGTTTCAAACGGAATGCTTTACTTGGCGAGTTCACCTCATTTACGCATAGATGGCGCTACGGGTATCAAATTAACATAACATTCTAACAAATTTGTTAACAAATTACCGTAAAGTGGTCCTACTTTGCTCCTGCAGTGGTAATTTTGCTCCAATTTCAAAAAAAGATTTACTATCTTCTGTCTCTAATTCATTTTAAGTTATTTGTAAATTTCAAAAGGAATCGGTAGAAATAATGTTATATTGGCAACACTGATATCTTTTTTTTTTGCCCCGCCATTTTTTTAATCTGTTAGAGGTTGATGTTACGTGACGCAGTGTAATTTGAAAAATAAAAGTTTGGGTAAATCCATGTCCATCGTTTATTTGAACCAGAGAATTGAGGTAAGAATGGTTTAATATAGTTGTACATCTAATTATTTATGTGTAATCGATACTATTTCATCGTTTTACACACTAATATTAAAACCTAACCTCTTCTACGTGCAAGGTCCTACTATGCACCACAGGTTGGGGTAATTTTGCTCCGGAGCAAAGATACCCCAACATATTATTGCATATTACTATACGAAAATTATTTTCATATTATTTCGACAGTTAACGTTTTTTTCATTTAGTTTATTGAGTTAATTGTGTTTTTTTTTGTTAGATAACATCATGCCAAGAAATTACAAAAGAAAAGTAGGTACGAGAAATTATAAAGACTATACAGAAGAAACTTTGAGACAATGTTTAGCTTCAATAGAAAACCGTGAGTTAACCCAAAGAAAAGCCAGCGAACAATATGGCATTCCACGCAGGACTATCATCAACCACTTAAAACTTTTACGATCTAAAAAAACAGCTAGGCCACCAGGTGCTCCAACCACGTTTACTCCCGAAGAAGCGTTATTCGTATCTTGTATCCAAAATTTAAGCGAATATGGTTTCCCGTTGACGACCACCGATCTTCGTATTGTAATAAAATCATACTTGGATAAAATCGGTCGCAAAGTGAGCAAGTTTAAAGATAATTATCCAGGAGTCGAATGGGTGTCCAATTTTTTAAAAGAAATGATGGTTTATCACAACGATTTGCTGCGAATATAAAACGGAGTAGAGCTGCTGTTGATCGAAATACACTCACAGAATATATCCAGAATTTGAAAGAGGTTGTCAAAGATATACCACCCGAAAATCTATGGAATTTTGATGAAACGAAGCTTTCGGATGATCCTGGTCAAAAAAAAAATTTTGACTAAGCGGGGCACGAAATATCCTGAACAAATAAGAAACACCTCAAAAAGCTCTACTTCTATAATGTTCGCAGGAAATGCTGCTGGAGAGTTATTACCACTTTACGTGGTTTATAAAGCAAAGCAACTATGGAATACATGGACGGAAAGTGGACCGAAAGGGACCAGATATAATTGTAGCCTTTCCGGTTGGTTCGATATGAACATTTTCAATGATTGGTTTTTTCACTTCTATTCTACCAAGACTCAAAAAACTAGACGGTACGAAGGTTATCATTGGCGACAATTTATCTTCCCATATTTCTGTTAGTGTATTACAGGCATGTCATGAAAATGACATTAGATTTGTTTGTCTCCCTCCAAACAGCACACACATAACGCAACCTCTTGACGTTGCCTTTTTTAGACCAGTCAAAATAGCATGGCGAAACATTCTTGCTAACTGGAAAGCCAGCACACAAGGCAGTCGCGAAAAAGTTGTTCAGAAAAGTAGTTTCCCTGTTTTGCTGACTAAACTTCTTGCCGATTTAGAAGAAAATAGCGAAAAAAATTTAAAAGCCGGTTTCAAAAAATGTGGGATCTATCCCATCGACGTTATGCCGTTGTTGGAGAGATTACCACATCCTGTTAACAAAGATGCGGTACAAGATTGCTTTTTGGAAACACTCGAAGCAAAGAGAGTAGAATGGACGAAAGGAGTTAATACGAGGAAACGCCGTACCAAACTTAACATTGTACCCGGAAAAAGTGTAACAGAAGAGATTCACAATCTAGAAAATAAAGAAAATGAGGATTTAGTTCAGCCATCCTCTTCAAAACGTCCTCGCTCGCGTCGTCGCGGCGATATTGAGAGTACTTATGCAGGAAGTGATACCTTCTCTGTTCACAATTCCTCCGATGATGGCACTCTCGCAGATTTATTAGAGGAAGTTAATGAGGATCCAGAGACCACAAAAAGTACCAATTTTAAGCCACTTGTAAAAGCTGTTGGTCAATTTGTGGCATTTACATATGAAGGTGAATGTTTTCCTGGCGTTATTACAAAGATTGATAAACAGGGACCATATATATCTTCTATGAAACGATCCATTAAGTTTTGGAAATGGCCAATGCCAAAGGATGAAATCCGGTATGATTGGAACGAAATAGTAGGATGTATAAACCCGCCCAAAAAAATGGGACGTCGTGATTTTTTCGGTTCCTGAACTCGATCATATTTGGGGACTATAAAATATCAAAGTTATTTTTATAAGAGTTTTTGTTTATTTCTAAGAAAGTTTAATTTCTTTGTTAAATATTAATAGAGTTGAATTTAGAAGAGTTTAAATTTTGTAATAATATTTTTAAGCTTTCCTAAGAAACTTACTGTAAACTATTTAATGTTAAGATACTGTTGATAAATACAGTTACATAAATACATAACATCACGCATTTTATCCCCGAAGGGGTATGCAGAGGCGCAACTAGGGCACCCACTTTTCGCCATATATGTTCCGTCCCATAATGTGATAGGGGCGAGCCTATCGCCATATCGGGCACAAATTCCAGACTCCGGGCTGATACTGAGCAGAAAAACCCAAATATCACTTTGCCCGACCCGGGATTCGAACCCAGGACCTCAGAGCGCTATTGTACCGGACATGCAATACAACTACGCCACTGAGGCAGTCAACGTCAATACAGTTAACGTTTGTATTTACCTAATATTGCAGTCGTAAGTATAAAAAAATAAAAGACTGATTATTAACTTGTGAGGATTTATTATTAATATAGAGGTTTTAATGAAAAATCGTTTTTTTTTTCATTAGACCATTAAAATATACGTAGTATGAATGCCAATTCACTTTTGTCGAGATTTATTGGAGCATAGTTAAACTTATAAGGTTTCTACTTTGATCCAATCACTAAAATGACTGAATTATAGTACAAATAAAATTTAGGAGCAAAGTTGCCCAACTTGATGGGTAACTTTGCTCCTTATATATTATTTTATATATATATTAAAACGCTATAGAATTATATTTTCAGCACTGGAATACTATAGACCAAGAATGACACTTGCAATATAAATTCAAATATGTGTTTTAAAGTGAAACGTCTCTATACAGTTTTACTCATAACAAATTTGGAGCAAATTTTGGGGCAAAGTAGGACCACTTTACGGTACTTCAGCACTAATCAAATCAATAAGAAATTATCCCAAGGCATTTGCTAGGATCCGTTCATAGACGTCAATATAAAAACTAACGCATCTTTAGCCAATTGATCGTTCTTAACATTATTGTCAAAATTTACAAACTGAGGTTTTAGAGACTTTCCCGCCCTCACACCCACCACTACAACTCCTGTAAGCCAGGATCAGCAGTGGCACGCACTTTGTGACACCGAGCAGTGAAGCTCGGCGAGTCTCAGGGAAAACTAATATGTCATTATCCCGCAACGAAATTAATCAAATAGAAAAAATAGGGGAGGAGTTGGAAATATTAATTGTCCACTTCCCTCCAGAGCAATGCGGGTGACAAAATCATGATGTAAGGAGGCGATTTAACCTCAAGGATAGGGACGTTTACAACTAGATAAGCTAGTTATAAAGCACCACGGATAAAATTAAATGAAAGGGTCCTATCACATGAGCTGTTAGATTTGATTACAATAGGCATGGCAAAAACGCCGGAAAGCACGGAAATTCCGTCTAGTCTCAACAAGGTCCATGTAGTATACAACCCCAGATGTTATTTGCATACTGTTTAACATGATGTTGCGCTCTTCATGCCAGAGACCACACTCCCAAAGTACGTGATGAGCAGATTGTTCAACCTCGTAACCAGGTGTAGAGCATGGGCACGCAGGAGAATCAACCAGCCTAAATGAGAACAGTTTACCCTTAAAATTACCATGGCCGGTAAGAAATTGCGATACACAGTAATCTATTTCTAGCCAAGTTTTAATTAGGCGATCGCGAACGTACGGAAAGTATTTATATAAATGACGCCCTTTCGAAGACGAGTCCCACCTACATTGCCATTCATTTAATAACTCGTTGTGTACATCAGTGTGCGTTTTAAATAGTCTATCGATTCTTAAGAGCTCGCGAGACGTAAGAAACTTTTTATCCATATCCTCTCTGGTTGAGTAATACATAGCGGCGCGACGCTGTACCTCCAAATCGACAGGGAGTACACCCGCGAGGACAGGCAAAGCTTCTGTACTAACAGTTCTATACGCCTTGCACAAGAATATCAACGCCAATCGTTGACTCTGGAGCAGTTTCCTGCGCACAGCACCGATAGTTGCCCTATCGGCCCATACAGGTGATCCGTATGTAATGCAAGCTAAGTAAGTCGCTCCATAGATGATTTTGAGCGTAGTGAAAGACAGTCCCCACGTTGAGGTCGATATCCTTGTCAAGGCGTAAAAGTTACGTTTTGATTTTTCCCCGACGTTTTTTTATATGCTCTAGAAAGGAAAAATTTCGTTCTAAAATCAAACCTAAATAACAAACCGATTCTTTCCTTTTTACAACAATATTATTAAATTTTATTCGCGGCGGTGATTTTAATATACCTTTTAAAAGCAGTTGGAACGTTTTGTGAGGTGCGAATGTAAGGCGATTTCTTTCACCCCATTCAGATATTAATTGTAAACACGTATCCGCCAAACTTTCAAGCCCCGATCTACTATTAGATTCTATTAGTAAGAGGCCGTCATCCGCATATCCGGTTAAAGTGCATCCTACAGGTAAGGGAATTGAAAGAAAATCATCGAAGCTCAAATTCCATAAATAAGGACCTACAACTGAGCCTTGTGGACATCCCATACTCAGTGACTTCGACACGGCATGGTGGCCGAGTTTCAGTTTGGATGTTCCGTACGAGAAGTATGAGTAAATTAGGGAATATATATTCCTATAGCAGCCTCGTATTTTTAACTTAAGAAGTATCATAGGCCACCAAGCATTGTCGAAGGCACCGGAGATGTCTAAGAAGATACCGAGTACATATTTATGTTCCGATATACTTACTGTTCTTCTAACCGATATTGCCGCGTCTGTAGTCGACCTACCTATGGTAAATCCGAATTGATTTTTGTGAAATACTGGTCCGCCCGGTAGCAGACGAGGGACAATGAGGCGTTCTAGAAGTTTACCTAAAGATGGTAACAACGTAATAGGTCTATATGACTTGGGATCATCGGGAGCCTTGTCGCCACTTTTAGGTATTATTCGAATGAAACCGGAGCGCCATATTCGCGGAAATATACCTTCAGCAATACATCGGTTAAAGACAGATAGTAACGAATCTCCGGCTGATTTACACGCTTCTTTAATCATCTTGTTAGACACTTTATCCTCGCCGGAGGCTTTGTTTAACGGCAGAGATGCAACAATGGCAATAAATTCATCTAATGTCGCAAGATTTGAGACTGGAGAGTTTGGCAATTCCGCGGCCCACATTCTAATTTGGTTGTGATAATTGTTGTCATTAATAATATCATCGGGTATAAGTGAATGCAACAGTGGTTCCGTAGTCTCCTCAATACCAGTCGTATAGCTATTATTAAATTTAATATTATCGATGTAAGATAAATTAATTGGTCTATTTGCTTTAAACTCTTGGTATAAAGGAGACCACGGGCCCTCCTTATCTAACCGCGCGGCGATTTTACGCAATAAATTACCTTTCGATTTTTGTACTGCTGCTCTATAGTGCGACCTGGCAATTTTAAGTTCATTAAAAGCAGATGTAAAAGTGTCACCTGTGACACAACGCTTTTAAGCCTATTAAACCTCCTGCGCGCCCTACGAAAAATTCGGCGTAGGTGGACTAGATTTTCGTTCCACCAATCACATCTACGAGTATTTGTAATTGAACCTCGACCGATAGCAACATCTGCACAGTATGTGAACGTGGCCGACATAAGTTCAGCACATGTTTCAGGTGAGAGATCATTGCGAGTAAAATCTCTGGCATGTCTAGCAAATAAAGAGCTAAAAAAGTCCCAGTTAGCCCCTTTAGTTTTATATCTAAAATCATAGTTGTTATGAATAAAACCTTGTGTCAATCTAGGCAAGAATTCGTACACAATCAGGCGATGGTCACTACATGACGCATCCGGCAGGACACGCCACCTATCAAGTCGAACGTCTCCACTAGAAAGTGTGACGTCAATAGAAGACTCGCCCGTAGGGCTACAGTAAGTTGGTGGTGCATCGGGGGAGTATTGTGAATACCAAGATTCATCTCTGCGATGAAATCTTCGACGGCGCAACGCCGATCGGTATCGGTGGATCGATATTTGCCATACCAAAGAGTAGATGACGCATTAACGTCAGCGCCTATAATTACTTTACGACCTGCAAGTGATCGTAAAACCTGGCGGAGATGGTGTATATGTGGTCCTACCGGGTCCGAGTATTGAAAGTAACAGCTCACTATGAAAACCTTACAGCTCGGATTTGAAACCTCCGCGACTGCACAGTGCGACGTCATGAGATTACGCACTGAAGTTACAGTGAAATTAGAGTTCGCTACATAAATGCCAGCTCGTGAGCTGCTATCAAGCTGTACGACTCTGCTACGCAGTCGAGCGTGTTGATATTGTTCCTGTACAAGTACAACGTCGAGTTTATAATCCCGAACTAACGTATCTAATTCCGACGTCGCCACCCTATCGTTGTGGAGATTTAATTGTCCGATAATAAAGTTATCCATATTAAATTTATTTAATAATTAGTTGACAAAATGAGGGTTTCTAATTTATGTTTGTATGACGGACATTCCTGAGACCCACAGCGATGGTCGTGGGGTTTCTTAAAACGTTTGCAAGTTGCGCATGCGGGCTTAAAATCACGATTGTCCTTATGTGGACAAGCCTTGGTTTCATGTGCCTCGGCACAAACGGCACAAGTTGGTGTTTTAATGGTGCAGAACTTATGCACATGCCCGTATTGTTGGCAATTGAGGCAGCGGACTATCTCCACGTCATCAATAAACCTGCAAGTTGCCCAATCTATAAATAGTTTGTCTTTGGTCGCAACTAGATGTTTTCTCACTTCCGAATCAATTTCCACGCCTATCCATTTACGTCCGTGTTCCAAACTACGTCGCCGAACGATTTTTACGGATTTAATGAAATCGTCCTCCTTAATTGGCATTTCATCCTTAATATTTTGCCGATACAAAGCTGTTAAAACGGTTTGTCTTCCATTGAGGATGGGACATCTTTAATTAAAATTCGCGGACGTCGACCTTTTGGTTTCTCTAAACGTAAACCAGCTGATTTTAATGCATCCACCGACTGGAGTTTGTGAATCTGACGTTCGTTGGCAACGCGAAGTACAACGCCAGCTTTCGCGGTTTTTAACGCCTACGATTTGAAATCCGTCGTCGCTAGGTTTAATTGCATTAAACAGCGCCTGTTTCGTGGCAGACGATGACGTGAGATCAGCTGTCCGCTCGCTAGTCGGGTAAGCCACTACGCACGGGAGAGGCGCGCGAGGCTCCATTGCCGGGGCTTGTTTTGGCAGACGGAGCTTAACGGAACTCGCGTAGGTCATTTTGCCGTCCGCTTTGGGTGGAGTAGGACGGGGACAATTCTTGATACCTTCTAGCTCCCGTTGCGCATTGGCTAACTTGGTTTCGTTGCACGATGACTTTAGGGCCAACACCGAAACGATTGCTGTGATGCGCTGAGTAAAGTCCATTATCGCAGACTTATTCGCGACGTTCATACGTGAACCCTGATCATTCACGAGTTCATTTATTTTGGACAAATAATTCGCGGCCTCAGAAACCAAATCGCAATAATTATCCTCTTTTTCAATGTTATCGTCGGACCTAGGCGAAACCGTATTTTGAGATGCGGATCGATTTATTTCCGGTGAAGCATTGATTGACGGCGAATTTTCACTAAAAGTCGCTTGGGTTTTGCGGAAGAAGGAGATCTCGATATTATTCCGCTTTTACGAAAAGGGTTTGGACCCCGATCAGGCGGGTCGTCGTTATTATTTGGCATGTTAAATTGAATTAAACGCTATTAAAAATACTAAGTTAAATGGCAAATACACGGAATAGAAATACTTATTACCTTTACGGCAGCCGGCCAAGTACCCTCACAATAAAAATAAAAATAAAAGCACTTACCGATGAAACAATTTGATAATTATTTCAAAAATCCGAAATAAAACACTCAAAAACTTACGGACAACAACAACACAGAACAACACCACACAACCAGAAACAGCCCACGAGCCGATAATCAAACCCTAAACGCAATTTGCACAATTTTAATAATAAGTGCGTAAGTACGTCACCGCACCGTGCGCGCGCGCGGAGGGAAGTGAAACTGAGGTTTGTAAACTTTTTTTTATTTCTGTTTCTTCGAAACTAAGAGTGTTACGGCGCATGTCACCGTGACGCGCTCAGCCGCGTAGGCTGTGCGCTCTTGCTGCCACGACCGAGGAAGGCTTTCGCCTGGCAATACCGAAATTAAATGTAATAATAATGTGAAAATGGCGATTTAATTTTTTTTATTAGGAACGTGATCTTCAACGCATATTATGACGTGATACGAGTCAAGCCCCATTAAGGCTTTTACTTTAAATACCGTTACTTATGGCACGGCGAGTGCTAGTTACCTCAGCACTCGCTGTCTATGGCAGTTGGGTGAAGAGAACAGTGATGAACTCATGAAAAATATAGTTCAAAAGAACTTCTATGTTGATGATTTAATAACTGGAGCTGACGATGAGGAAAAATTGCTCCGCATTCAGCGTTTTATGGCCGCATTTATGGACATGCCTCTAATAGGCGGCAACACTGGCTGCCGTAGCTTCCCTCTTCCTCTTCCGTTTCTGTCATATCCGATGTCATGTACAAATAAAGTCGTTTCTAAAGACCTATGTCTTTTTATTAAGTCTACTACCAAAACATGGTGTCAGAAATGCAGAAGCAAATGCACAAACCACGGGCGACAAAAGACATCATCTAGCCAACGCGGTAGCGCTTACTTGATTATTAACGACGAACAATACAGTATAATAAGATGGCGTCAATGGCATCAAGTCGAAACACATAATACTCATGCAGTAAAGTCTACAATGAAAATTGGTAGCATCCCGCCGCTTGACACGAAAGCCACAAATACGCCACTTTCGGGGAAAAACTGACGCACGCAATTAAAAATACACTTGCGTGCCAACATGCTCGAAGATGTTACTCGGGCCAAAGCAAGGTAGCCATTTTAATGAACTTTATTGGAACAGCGATACTCTCAGTTTTTTATTCATTTAACGTCGATATAGACACAATTGCGTTCATCGAGCTCATCGATAAATTCGAAAAATATTTCCTACCTAAGTCAACATTACAATGGAGGCACAAATTATTCAATAGAAGACAAGGCATTTATGAAAATATAGCCGATTACGTTACCGACCTCAAAAATATAGCTAATCAATGCGAATTCGGGATACTCCTTGATAGCATGACACGAGATATTTTTAGTTCGAGTCTCATCACAAAAAATCAATATATCAAAGAAACAAATTCTTCAAGGGAAACCAAAGATCCTCCAAGAGGCAGTCAATAGCAAAAGATCATGAGGCTTCAAAGCAGCAAGCTAAACTCCTGGAGCCATGTACCACAACATTTATCGGTCAAGGAAGACAACAATCACAAACAGGGGTCACGACCAAATATCAACCTCGCAGTCTAACTAGAAATCAAGTATGAAATTCAACATCTCAAGTCAAAAGCAAATGTGGAAGATGTGGGCAAAGTCATCGCTACAAGTGTCCAGTGTCCCAATAAGTAAAATGTAAGATTGGTAACAAATATAATCATTACGCTAGTGTCTGTTATAATACGAAACTTCAAATTTTAGAGACTATAACAGTGTCAATTAATGAGAAGGATAACAATATCCTCTCTATACATATTGTTTTTCTATTTTTAAATAAAACAGGGCGATGTAATTAATGCTCTAGATTAAAGGAAAAATATTTTTAAAAATCTTAGTATAACAAAAAATATGAATTATGTAAAAGCCAATATAATGGAAATTTACATTATCATGCATTTTCACATATTTAGCTCAGTACTAAATAAATAAAAAAATATTCTTTATGATAATTTAAAAAAAACAATTATTATTCTTATTCAAGCACAAATTAACTTCACGTTTAGTACACGAAATTGTGGAATAGCCTTTACATTTGGGAAATTTACACCGGAGTGACCCAACTACTTTTGCCCAATGTTCAGAACCATCTTTTCTTATGTCTTTAGGAGGTGGTGGAGCTGGAGAATCTTTTCTTTTTTATTATTCTAAAATAGGTCAATGCACAATCAATTTAACACATAATAATCATTGTTATAATGTAAACCTATACTGTGTTGTTGATCTTCAATGTAAATTTTAATAGGTATAACAACTGGTACACAACTTTAACTCATAAAAAAGGTTAATACGGTCACTTTCCAATTATACGCTGTACTTGACAATTATGGTGATCTCTTTCAAGGTTTAGGTTGTATTCGTGACTTTGAGTGCAATCTAATATTAAAGCCTGATGCTGTACCAACAGTGGAAGCATGTAGGCGAGTTCCCATACAGTTTTTTTAACTTCTAAAAGAAGAGTTAGCTTCCATGGAAAAAATGGATGTCATTAAACGGGTGGTTGACCCAACAATGGGTGAGTTCAATTGTAATTATATCTAATTAAAAAGTTAAATTGCGGTTATGTATCAACCACAAAAAAATAATTACGGAATCATAAGATGTCATTATCAATTTCCTACAGTAGAAGAGATTAAAGCTGATCTAACCGGTTTCAATTATTTGACCACTTTAGAGGCTAATAAAGTTTTTTGATGATGCTCTTAAGTAAGTTTCATTGTCTAGTTTTAAAGATAACATATATGTAGATAACAAGAAGGGCCCAATTTTCAATATTAATGTCTAAATTACGTAAATCATATAAACACTCATTTGAACTATCTAATAAATCTTTTAAAGCGCTAGATGATTCTGTTAATATATTTTTTGGACTCATAAATATCTTTTAAAATAGAATTCGATAAATATTTTTTATTATCATATATATTTTTGAATTGTGCCCATATTGCATAATTATTGCTTATAGGAATAGAACATAGAAGACCTTGAGACTCACCTGACGAATTCATTTTTTAAATAATGCAGCTTTTGAACAACACTCAATTCCTTATTGTTATGAACGAGAGATATAAATAGATCCCGAAAAGTAAAATTAAGGAAACACAAGGTAAGTTTTATATGTTCAGTATGAACAATGGCGGCACAAATGTATTTAAATTATTTGTTACAAGTGATTGGTCTGAACAATGGTTTTGTAACTCCTTTATGTCACTTTTTCTGGTGTTAAACCTTATTGATTGCACAGTTGTGATATGAAGCATTATCCATTGCAATTAGCTAACATTCTTTTAAGTTAGGTGCGGATTCTGATATCCCAATATATCCTAACTCTACTTGACAGTGCAACAGTTTTCTGTATCTTACTTGCCCAAGATATTAAACCACCTGACAATGGAAAGCAAAATCCTGTGTATGATTTCCTATCCAACATATTGTTACCCCAGTCTGCATTTAGTCCGGTCAATTTAAACATTCGAAGCTACATAAATTCCCATCAAGCTGAAAATCAGTAAGGTTGTTAAAAATATGATTAAAAATAAAATTTGAAAGTTTCCACTATATGGAATTTTTTTTATTCAAGGTCAAAGGTAAAAAAAAGTGAGTATTTCGCGATTTTCAGCGAAACGGTAAGTTTTATCAAAAAAAATATCTCAGGCAAAAATTGTAGATCATAAAATAATCTACAAAAAAATGTATCAATACTTTTTTTCCTACGAGCTACCGTTTTTGAGATATAACGTATTTAAAAAGTTGTTCAAGTTGTTTTTTCCATACAGGGGAAAGATGGGGAACTTTCAAATTTTATTTTTAATCATATTTTAACAACCTTACTGATTTTCAGCTTGATGGGAATTTATGTACCTTCGCTCTCATTTTTAGGTCTAGATTGACCGGACTAATTTACAAAACCTTTAGAACTAATCTTTAACCCATGGCTTATAGTTCCCTTTAAATATGTATTTTAATATACGTTTTGCATGAGAGTAATGTTCCTCACCAGACAATTCTTAAATTGACTTAAATATCCTACTGCGAAATCAATAATCTGGGCGAGTTAAAACTAAATACAATAGACTGCCTATTACGTGTTGAAAAGGTACATTTTTATTACAATTTTGTTCCTTAATCAGATTTATCGTTCTTTATCATTGCCTATTTTGTAATTAGGCTGATATCGTTCTCTAGGTTTTATATTTTCTGGACATTGGTATCCTTTGTGACCTTTCCTACTACATTCATAGAATACATACAATACATTTTCATTAGAATTCACCAGATTTTTGTCGTTTTTATTTTATTTTTAAATCAGTGTCTTAACTTACTTTTTCAATACATATTCTGTTGTTAATTCAGTATTAGTTGTTTCAAGAGGAGCTATGGTAGTTTCGTAGGTGTCCGGCATTGTCAATTAGAGGTTACTTACTTTATCTGGCTCGCTTACTGTGCTTCCACTTTCTTCCCATTGCCTTATTAAGGCGTCAAATTTTGTGAGCGTTCATTTGTCATTTTATATTCAATCGCATCATTACAATCCTTTTCCTCCAGTATGCATGAAATTCTGAACAACTAAGAGCTAAAATTCTCTACAGTGAGTTTTGACAACGGTAGAATTCCGTTTTTGTCCGACGTTTTATTTTTATTTTACTTTCACACCCTTTGCCCATATTTTACACTTCCTACACTTATTCTTTGCCAATGTGGCTTACAACAGTCTTCTGGGCACATAAACTATTAGAATATGCGTATGGGTGCAGTCAAACATTTATATTTTTAATACCTATATATAACTTTATTTAGAAGACAACATGCATATTTTTGTTAGGAAGGAAGTGAGATGAATATAGAGTAAAACCATAAATAATCTAACATTTAACACACCTTCTACATTTATGTTCCTTTATTCAGGATAATACCCAGCAAGTCACAAAAAGAAACCAAGCAATCCAACCTTTCAATATCTAGTCTTTAAGAAGATATTGATAGCCCTTTGTTTCTTCGCCACAGGCGGCATCAAAGGGTCTTCGGCGATATTTTTCACATGGAGCAACCAACGGTACGTCGTATTGTACATCGTGTGGCAGTTGAGGTGGCACAATTGAAATCCAGATTAATACACATGCCTACTTCTGGTGAGCAACGCCAAATAACCAGAGAATTTTATTCGATCGCCGGTTTCCCTAACGTCGTCTGTGCTATCGATTGTACTCACGTTAGGATGAAATCACCTGGTAAGCTTGTTATAATTAAACCTACTTAATATTGGAGCATATTATCAAAAATATCCATTACCCTTACAATAGTTTTACTTTCTGTTTCCAGTTGTAAAGGGTTTTTTCCATTAATTTTCAAGTGGTTTGTGATGCCCGACTAAACATAAGAAATATTATTGCAAGATGGTCGGGCTCTGTCCATGACAGTACAATTTTTAATGATTCACCATTATGGGCACAGATTGTTCAGAGTAACTATGGCTATAAATTATTATTAGGGGACAGTGGTTACCCATGCCGACGATATTTGTTAACACCACTACTGAATCCTTCGATTCCAAGTGAAGAAGCTTATAAAAGGGCACACACTAAAACCAGAAACACTATAGAATGACTTTTTGGTATCCTTAAACGAAGATTTCCATGCCTACATGTTGGTTTGTAAGTCAAGCTTCAAAATGTGTCAGCAATTATTGTAGCATGCTCATTTCTTCATAATATCGCGGCAAAGCATAGTTGGATAGATGATGAAGAACATGATGAAATTACCTACTCTGCATAGCGATGCAGTGTAGGTATTTCATCTGGGGCTGGCTACCAGCCCCAGAAGGGATAAAGGAAAATTTTATTATGAGTAATAATATCATAAATACATTTTCAATACCAGGGGCAAATCCAGGGGGTAGGTTTTGGCTCCCCCTGGGCTGTTTTCATTAATTACACCTTGCAGCACTACCGTCTCTTAGAAACCTGTCAGAAATTTAAGCCCGAAGTGGTGATTGGCTTGCCCCCATCATATCGTGGAACTAGTCGTGCGATCAGTGTGTTTAATAAGTATGTAACAATTTTAAGGGAAATGAATTTTATTGAAAAACAGCATTTCTGAATGAAGAAATAAACGATATATGGGCCGTTTTCTTAAAAAATGTACATTGCATTTTGTCCCTGTCCTACAACTTTAAAAATGAAAAAGTCTACTATAAGCCAAGATAAATATAATAATTATTTAGATTTGATACTTTAATTTATTGTATTATTATATAATACAATCAATCTTGTTTAAAATTAGTTTTACAATTAGTTTAATAAATTAATACCAGTAAAGTTATCGTTTTTTTTCGCGTCCCACCGAGATATCGAAAGTACACACGACATTTTTTGCGATAATTTTTGAAAGATAAGCTCTAATTTATTTTTCCCGCGAAGATATTAAACCCTTTTATGAATTCTATGAATATTGTTCCTTTAACAGTGCCCAAAGTAGCTAAAAATAAATTAAAATATCAAAGTCATAAAATTAAGCAAGGTGGAAAACACCATTCCGAAACCGTGACGTTGCGAAAAGGGATGAAGATAACTACTATTTTGAGTATTTAATTTTGATTTGACAACACTAAAGGTAAACGCCAAACTTAATGACAGTCATAATGTCGTCCATTTCCACTTTGTAATCAAGGTAGATGGACGCGTCTTCGAGATTCCTCTACAACTTCTCCGTGTTCCGAAACGTAATAAAAGGTAAGTTTTTACAATAATTGTTTTAGTATGGTTTAAAATGTGAACTATATTAATAGGTATATAATTTGAAGTGAGAAATGTTATACTGTAGTCTAAATCAAAAGTTATTGAGTAAATCGTTCACACAATGCGATTTCGGTTACCTCCATTCCGAAACTAAAGCGGGGGTAACGTAGTAGTGGAACAATAAAGTAGCGGAATGGAATTGAAAAGCAGAATGTACAATATGTATGTTATAGCTACCCATTTTGTTGGAGGAGTCCGATTTTTTTTCGCGAGACTACATTTTTCTTCGTGAAATTTATTTGTTGTCGTGGGTAGAATTATAGTATTATTATTAACTTATATCATTATTATAAGTTTTTGCCTATGAATGGTATTGCTGCAAAAAGACTTTTATTTGCAGGAGGTTCCCGATAAAAATGGTAGCTTACCTTGATGTTGATGGTTTTTAATCCAAGTATGATTTTATACTACTCAGACAACTGCAATGGCCATGGCTTATCACTCATTTTTACCTCGCCAAAAAGTGCTTTGGGTGTGGATATCCTACTAACTTGAATACTAATAAACCACAACATTTTATTATAAATATCATAAAAAGCAACGTTTTATTGTAACGAAATGGCGACGAATGTACCACACGGCTGTAAACAAAAACAAAGGATTACATAAAACAATAGAAACATTATGGAAGCGTTTTTATCGTTTAAAAAAGAAAACTTCCAGTGTGATTGAAGAATCAAAGAAAGAGATGATGAAAATGAAAGCTAGAACAGAAGTCATGGAAACTGCTACGATCTGCTTATAAAAAGTGTAAGACTCAGAAAGAAAAGCGTTTTCTTAAGAACCTTGCTAATACGGAATTTGCAAAACAGAATAAATCAAAAACATACGTGGCCAAACTATTGGGTTTAAAAGGACGTGTAAGAATGGTACAAAAGGTCCGAAAAAGCGAAAAAAGTATGAAGATACATAAAGATATAGAAGCATTTTACTTGCGCGATGAAATAAGCCGCAGTACAAGCGGAAAAAAAGAATGTAAGACAGTGAAAAAAGAGAAGCACCAGATTCGTTACCTTACGGATACATTATTTAATTTGTACAAATTATACAGAGAAGAGGGAGCCAAGTACAGTTTTGTGACTTTATATAGACACAAACCAGTGTATGTTATGTCACTAAACATCAATAACCGAGACACTTGTCTTTGTATAAAACATAATAATATGGAGTTGCTATTTTTAGCTTTAATGAAAAATGGAGTGTTCTCGAAGGATATCAAATCGCTCACGGATGTGATATCAAAACTATCTAGTGATTTAAAATCATATAATTGTGTGTATGGGAAATGTATATCGTGCAAACAATGTACTTTGATTTATACGTTAGAAGGAGAAATATTAGACAAAAAAGTGCAATGGGACAAATGGGAAAGAGTAGATCACACATACGATAAGATGGAGAAGGGAAATTTGAAACATAAAACCACAAAAAGGACAGTAAACAATCATAAATTGAGCACAAACAGAGAATTGATACATATTTTCGAAAGAGCTACAGTCATTTACAAAAAACATTTTTTCAATTGGAAACACCAACAACGCAAATACAGAGAAAAGATAGAGAATCTGGGATCACAAGAAATATTAATTTTATGCGATTTTAGCGAAAATTATGAATGCAAATTAACTGAAGAGGTGCAAGCCACTCATTTTGGTGCATCAAAGCACCAAATAACCTTACATTGTGGAATGGTATACTGGGCTAACGGATCACAATCATTTTGCTCAATTTCTGATAGTAAATGTCATGAGCCTGCGGCTATTTGGGCCCATCTTTTATATAAAAAATAAATTACCTAATGTCCGTATCATTCATTTTTCACTGATGGGCCTAGCTCTCAATGTAGGCAGAAAAATTTTTTTTTTCTAAATTATTTTACAACCAATTTGGATTTAGGGTATTGCACATGGAATTTTACAGAAAGCAGCCATGGAAAAGGAGTGGCTGATGGGATAGGGGGAGCGGTAAAGAGAAAACTAGACAAGCTTGTAGCATACGGTAAGAACATTATAGATGGTGTGCAGGCATTTGAAACTCTAAAATCTACTACATGTATAAAATATTTTTTTATTCCGAACTCTGAAATAGATAATATAACTAAAAAACTTTCTGTTGATCTGAAAGTAATTGCAGGCACTATGCAGATTCACCAAGTCATTAGTCACGCTAATTCATGTCTATTAAAGCATAGAGTTTTAAGCTGCTTTTGTCGAAACAAAGATGAGATATGTTTATGTTACTCACTGCAAGAACATATGTTATACAAAGACTATAAAAGATCAACCATTCATCAAGATTTAAATTAATTACCGTCCTCAAGTAAGATCTGCACCCTGGAGGCTATATTCATAAACCCAGAAGAACGTGACGTATACTCTGACAACAATCCTGTCATTGTAACAGAATATCCAACCCTCTCGCCTTCAAAAAATTACAACTCGGTTCGTTCTACTGATTTTTATGGTGATACCATTAGAAACCGAGAATTATTCAAATAAACGACCCTCAAATAAAAAAAATGCGAAATACATGTCTTGAAAAAGAAAATATCTCAAGATATAAAAACCGGGGCAACCAACAAATTGTTACTCGAAAGTTGCAGTGTTTTGCTTGCAAGAAGGACGTAGGTAATAGTTTCATCCAATGATATGATTAAATGCTTAAAATATTTTTGTGTTGAATGCACAGAAGGCCATACCGATTTTTATTATATTTGCCAAATGTGTTTTGCTGAAGACTGATATTATAAGTAACCATAATTTTATTTAATTATCATACAAATTAATACATCGTGTAATGGCCTTAACAATTCTATTCCGTTACTATGTCAATCCTTGCCGTAACTGTTCCGTGTGGAGATACACAGATATATTTTCATTTCCAGTATATATACTAATTTAACACACTATGTTATGTTTGATTTTACTGTCATTCTAAGTTTTGTATTACTTTACATAAAGACGATCTCATTTAAGTGCCATAGTTAAAAATAAGTAAATAAATGCGTAGTATTTTTTCCAAAGAGTAACGTAATGGAGAGAAAAATTATTAGATTATCATATTTTAGAGTTACATATGATTTATTTTTGTTGCCGTTTGTTATTTGTATATTTATTGATTCATTAAAACTATTATGAAGAAAATTTATTCGTTTAATTATATTTTAGGACAGATAGGTTTTGGTCACGGAATGGATTTTCTTGTCGCCTAACTGCAATATTTTATTTTTTGTTTTCCATAATAACAATATTAAACTATAACTATAACATTATCCTATTGCATATTACTTTTTCTTTAACTTTAATGTGTACATTATTTGTAATCATTCTTAAAATTTACTTCTTAAGACCTAAAATATTGGCATCACATTTTTCACTATGTACACTTTTAAAGAAAACGTCCCATATATCATACAAGAGAATCACGCATAATGGCCCGACTACTTTACGGGATAAGTGTGGAAAAAGGAGCCCATAACCATAACCACCATACAAGAGAACCCACGGGGGCTCTCACTCCACAGCCGGCTACTCGCCCACAGCTCACTGCCTGTCTGCTTCACGGGGGCTGTCAATAAAACAAATATATATTTTAAAATTATTTATATAAAGAAAAGAATACATCAATATCAGCCACATGACCCGTAAGATTTCCCGCCCACATCGAGCGATTTCCTATTTCCTTTACAATGCCTATAAACATCAATTTATTTAAATTTTCTTAGCTTTAAGTTGAACAATTACATCTCCATGACATGCCTTCCACGCATGAAATTTCGTTCAAGTCTGGCATTAAATAATTTTGATTTAAAATATTGCTTTTGTATATCGATAGATTTGGGATCTCATGGGGTTTTCATCTTTTTCCCAAACTCCACGTATAATGAAAGTCTTATCTTCCAGTAAATATTTTATTACTTTAATGCTTTTTATTTTACATAATCACAAAGAGCAAACAGTTAAAACTAATGCGTCGCGTGCTGCGCGGGTTCGCACCTAACGCTTAAACCTAACCCGAGCACCAATGTGCGCGCTGTGTAAGGTTGAGGTGCGTATTTGAATGAGTGGCTGATCGCCACAGATTCATTGCTTTTTCGGTTTTAATTTCCTTTTTTGATTAATTACTTTAGTGTTTAGGGTTTTACTTCCTAACAAAAGCGATACATAATTAATAAAAGAATTTTTTACAGTAGTTACTGGCAAACAAGCCGGTGGGGCACCCTGTGATGAGTGATATCCAACAACCATGGTACCACAAGAATTTTTAATGCATTGCCAACCTTAAATGGGGGGGGGAGTGATTTGGGAGGGGAGAGGAGATTAATTCTACTGGAAATCTTACTGAAAGAAACACAATAGCAAGTTGCCTATTTAAAGAGATGGCTTAGTAACCTTTCGAGCCAGCCCATTCATGCTATACTCTTTACTATCTACAACATAATTATTACCTATTTATCACTGTGTGGGGTTTTTGACTTATCATGTTCGCGCGCGGTACGTCGGTGGGCGATAGAAGATAAAAAAACTAACGCGACACTACGTCGACAGTCGTTCAAGTTTGAAATCTAGTAATCCACCGTACGTCGACGGGCGGTATTGTTTCCTATTAAATATTAGCGAGAAATTTTTTTTGTCCCCGTACGAACCCTCAGAAATTTGCTAGTGTCACATTGAATGGTAAAAACTTACTAGAAAGGGACAGCCATATCTCCACTACATTGACAATTGTAATACACACTGCACACAGACACAACGTCCGTCGGCGGTCGCGGTCAATAGACTTTGGTTCACTCGTTCGGTCAGTGCGCATTTGCGAGCGAATTGGAGTGGGTGCGTGCGAGTTTTGCGCGGTTTCAAGGTAATATCCTTATAATAAAAATATTTACGTGTACTTGTGTATATTATATGTGTTTAGTGTGATTTATTACACTATTTTATTTACCAATCGAAGTTATATGTTTGTGTTTTTACCCTTTAGATGGAATCCAATGACCCATACCAAAGACAACAAAATCGTATACAAAAATTGTTTGACGAAGCTTCATCGTCAGAATCTAGCCAAGATCCTTATGCAGATGATGGAGAATATGGTTCCGACCAATGCTACGTACCTTCTGATGAAGATAATTGCAGTAGTTCCGATTCAGAAACCGTGGTAAGAGTACATCAACCGAACAAGTCACGACGACGTGTCGGTGGATCGTCTTATTCAAGTAAGTCTTCTACCGATTTATCAAATGTTCCTGACCAAAATTTATCACAATCGGAGCATCAAACTGAGCAAGAATCTCAGCAAAACGAAAATGTTCAGCCTTCTACTAGTAGAACTGAGATAGAAAGAGATCTACTCGTACTTACTCATAATTCCCAGTCTAATAGTAACAACGAGCCAAACAACGACGACTTCGATAGTCAGGATTGGTCCTCTACACTAGTTGACATTCCAGAATTTAATTTTGATTCATCAATAGAAGGCATATCAGTAAACAAAGAGAATGTAAACAATCCTCGGGATATGTTTGATATTGTTTTTCCTAAACATTTCGTCGATTATATTGTGCAGTGTACAAATGCCTATGGTAATAAGTTGTGTTCTACTAACAGACCCCACACCAGACATAGTCGAAGGGCTGTATTTCGAGAGACCAATAATGAAGAAATATTGAAATTTTTGGGTCTATGTTTGCTGAAAGGACATTTTAAATGCCCTAAACAACGTAACCTGTTTACCTACACAAATCATTTGTATTATCACCCAATTTTTACATATGTTATGTCTGCTAGAAGACATGAGCAATTATTGCGTTGTCTTTACGCTTCTGAAGTTGATGCTAAGGGATCAAGAAAAATAACTCCGTTTATTGACACAGCTACAGCACATTTTCAAAAGATTTACAATGCTGGTAAAAATCTTTCTTTAGACGAATCTTTACTTCTATACCGAGGGCGATTGCAATTTCGTCAGTATATTAAATCTAAAAAGGCTCGTTACGGTATCAAGTTCTATGAGCTCACAACGTCGGATTGATATGTCTTGAATATTTACATGTATTGTGGTAAAGAAAATCTAGAAGAAAACATTTCAAAGACTGAAGACCTAGTTTTGAGGCTAATGCGACCTTACCTTTTGAAGGGACACCATTTATATATGGACAACTTTTATAACTCTGTTAGCTTGTGCAAGAAATTACTCGGTTTGAGAACTCACACTGTTGGAACGTTGCGGTCAAATAGGAAAGGTAATCCTGACAGTATTGTAAAGAACAAATTAAAGAAAGGTGAACACGTTTGGGTCCGAAAGAACAATGTTTACGTATCTAAATGGAGGGATAGTCGCCTTGTCCTGATGATTTCTACAAACACTCATCCTACAATGGTTGAAGTACAAAACAGATTTGGGAGAAAGAAGATGAAGCCTCTTGAGGTGGCGACTTATAATAATCATATGTCAGGAATTGATCGCTTAGACCAAATGGTCTCTTATTATTCAAGCCCTAGAAAAACAATTCGTTGGTATAAAAAAGTATTATTTCATCTTTTAGACATATCAGTGTGGAATGCATATTTTTTGTACAAAAAATACAAAAAAAATAATGACAAAAGTTATGAATTTATTATGTTTAGAGAGGAATTGATAAAAGACTTGATAAAACTCGATACTAATATAAATGTAAAGGACTTGGTCAACAAGAAAAGTATGCATTACAACAGGCTACACAATAATATACCAGCAATTGAGCGTAATGAGAGATCTTTAGATAGAATGAAGGGCCACTGGCCTGAACGAATTGAATCTAATCCTGGCAGCAAGAAAAAATATGCTTTTTTAAAATGCCGTGTTTGTTCCAAAGATGGAAAACGCGTAGAAACTAGTTACCGTTGCAAAGGATGTCCACAAAAACCTCCACTTTGTCCATCTTGCTTCGAGGCCTGGCATAACGAAATTAATTTATAATAACATAATTACCAGTAATTTCTAAGGTCATTTTGTTTACTAATTTTTTATTATGAAAGTTGATTTATTATGAGTAAAAGTTTCGTACCTACCTAATTATTAATTAACATTATTATTGATCTCACACTCCTAAGATTGTTTTGTTATAAGAAAGTTGATTTATTATAAGTAAATGTTTAGTCGCTAATTATAGTTCAACATATAATTGATCTCACCCTCCTAAGATTGTTTTGTTTTGTAAGTTGATTTATTATAAGTAAAAGTGCCTTACCTAGTTATAGTTTCAAATATTGATACCTTATTCTTAAGATTAATTAAACATTTTAGTACAAAAAATATATGTTTTATTATTGAACGCCTCAAAACGTTAAGGGGCAGAACACCTACATGATAGAAAGAAATCTGCCAGAACGCCCTAGGACGTGCGACGCCTGAAGACGTCCTGTCATTTGGTATGGTATTGGTAAGCGGACCTACGCAAGTACGCCTATGGACTTAGTATGGAAAAAACGTGTGTCAAAATGCCAAAATTTGTCATGCATTACAGCGCGCGAACGTGTTATTCACAAGTATATTTGCTTCTACTTCATATTCTGGGAGACGAAAGCTTCATTATAATAATTGATTGAATAGTATATAACAAATACTTATTTACATAAATATAAAATTAAAATAGTTGTACCACATTTCCACTTTATTGGGTCCTATTTTATAAAAAAACACTAATAATTATAACCTATTCTATCACTGTGTGAAGTACTTGGCTCATTCACAGGTATATTTGCTTCTACTTCTTCTTAGTGGGATTTCGTACGTTTCGAACGAATCCTTGAAGTTGACGCACTTTCAAGTTTGGCTAGTTGTCTTTTATGTGAGTTTTAAAACAAAATTCGTTATCATTCAATGTATATTTCTCATCCCAAGAGTTCCCATTTCCCAGAAAAAAAGATAAAGTATGTTTATAACCTTTTAAAAGTACTTTCAAATTTTCACCTCGCCTACCTCCACTTCATGAGCATTATCATTGATTTTAAATATTTCATTATTGTTACCGGAAACCTGGTGTGCATTATCCGATAAAAGTTCAGATGGTATTGTTCAATATGCTTGAGCTTCCTCAAAATAAGCTTTCTCATAAGCAAGCTCATTTGTGGTATTAGTTGATGTAGATGGTATGACTGGCGTATAGTAATTAGTAGAAACAATTTATTACTCAGTTTTTGAGGTTGTCCACACACTGACATGACAAGTGCATTTTGTTTCTTTATTAAACCAACACGGCTTTTTATGTATGTCCACGTTTTTTGCACAATTTACAAATTATAATGTTTTAATTATGCTCGGGTTTTTGCCTTTTGACTGTAAAGTAAAGTTTGTAATGTCCTACTTTACCGCAGTTAAAACATAGTCTGATAACTTTTCTTATATTAGTTTTAAAAGCTGTTTGACTTGGTTGTTCATCTTCTTCATACATTTTGTTCCTTTGTTCCTCTATTATTAGTCTTGCTGTTAGCGCAGTCATGTTTTTTTCAATAGGTACTGAGTCTTACGCCAAAATAAAATAACGGAATTTTCCCCCAGAGAATTTATAGTTTTTTATATCATATATTCGCCTCTGGCTTGATAGATTCGCGCTACAATCCCCTCCACATTTGCTTTGAATGTAACTACCTCTTTCGAGATGGTATATTTCAGATCAAAAAACCTTAGTTGCAAAATATTTAACGACACATCCGATTTTTGATCATATACCGCCTTATTACAAAAACATAGCTTAGTACTGGGTTTAAACCAAGACTGGGTTTAAGACAAGACAATGTATACTGTATGGCAATATATATCTATAATAAATTACCCGATGATTTCAAAATTCTTAAATTGAATATATTCAAATGTAAATTATTTAAGTTCCTTCTTGATAAATGTTATTATTCTGTAAATGATTTCTTTCATGAAAAGTATTAATGAAAATATTTGTACGCTGAAATCGGCAGAATACTATGAGCTAATTAATTACATGTAACAACTTTTTACAGTATTCAACAAATAAATGCATTATTATTATTATTATTAAAAAGTCTAGGTTTGTTACGGTATTAACGTTAGTTCTTGGACTAAAATTCATTCTTATTACAAATCCAAGACCAACTGAGGATTATCTAGTACCAAAGATAGTCCCTGGTTTAATTAATATCCACAGATTATAAGCAAAAAATTACAGTGATCCATTTATTCATTCACTCGGCGATTGCCGCAGCGTTCCTTTACACATAAGCTTGTATGAATGGAAGGGCAAAATGTGTAATAAAATGTGATTTTGATGATGATGATAATGCTAATTATATACTAGTTTGTCATTTAAATATATCTTAAAGCTGAATAATTGTAATTGGCATGAATTATATTTTTGATTCATTGTTTACTTTGTATTTAGCTAGCGCAGCTATACTCTAAGTGTGTTCCGCGGAACCCTAGGGTTCCGTGATACCTCTGTCGGGGTTCCGCAAGAATTTAGAAAAAAAAAATCAAAACACCTCTCTGTGGTCGCTCCGCGGCCGCGCGGAGACAAAGCGCTATGAGTGTTATTTATTTATTTATTTGTATTTATAGAAACATGTGTTACAATAGCTGGTACAATATCTCATAAGTTTGGTATCAACAATTTAATACTTGTACAACCCGTTCGCTCTAAGTTTGCCGGTCTGTGGAATGCGCGCACCCACCCCCACGTGACAACAAAACTTATAATGTGTCATAGTTTTACCCAAATATGTACGTACACAATTTTTATTGTTACAGTTAAATAAAAATATTTTTTATTATGTTGACGCCGAAGCTAATATGAGACTCCAACTTTCTTCCATCAAACCTGATATCAACCAATTGATGAAAAATAAAAAACAGTTTCATGCCTCCCACTAGTTAGATTTTTTCTTTTTTAATGTTTTCTATTATTGTCCTTGCCAAGTGGTGAAGTAAATAATAATTAGTAACTGTTACATTGTACTTTTATTATGCTGATTTATTATAAAAAAAACACTTATAAAAACAATTGTTTTATTGTAGGGTTCCATCAAGTATTTTGCTTCACAAAAGGGTTCCGTCATTTAAAAAGTTTGAGAACCACTGAGCTAGCGTATAACGGAATGAAGTATGCGGCGCGCGTTCTTGAATATTATCGAAAAGTTTACATAGAAATTTATTTATGATTCTATTTAATAGCATTTAAAGTAACATAAAGAACCGTTGTTCGTTTATAACTTAGTTATAAACCGTTCGTTTCGTTCGTTCGTTCGTTTTAGTTGTGTAATCACGTACGCAACATATACTTATATCGTTAGTTATTCCAATTGAAAATGGAACAATCAAAGAAAAAGGGGCGAAAATTGGACTTTTGAAGAAAAGGTTAGTTCAAATCAATTATCTTGTTAATAAACAATGCAATAAAGCAGAATTTTATTCAATTAATACGACTTTCCTCCTTATTCCAGGAAATACTACGTCAACTTATTTCGGAGTCAGCTCACATATTAGAAAATAAATCAACTAAGACGAATACCAATATGTTGAAATCTAAAGAATGGCAAAATATAACAAATAAGTGAGTAATTTTGCTGTTTTTCCAATGATATAAGTACAAATTTTACCATGATACTTATGTGTGTATATTTTTCAGACTGAACGAACTTATGGGAAGAAATCGAACTAATGGAGAGATCAAATTGGCTTGGAAGCGGATGAAATTGGCAGCCAAAGCCAACTTATCTCTCCACAGAAGAGAACAATCTCAGACGGGAAGTGGCAAAAAACCCCCGTCACCTTCTCCAGAGGACTTGGCAGCCATGTCTATTGCTCCTCATGATTTTGCTATAGATGTGAATAATTATGATAGTGATGCTGTGGTAAGAATTATTAAAATTGATATATATGCATCATGATTTTTTGGATACAACACTACTTTATAATATAATAAATAAAAGGTATGCCAGGCAATAACTAGGACAAACTATGTAACAAAACCCTGTCCAAATATCAGACACTTTCCCAGGACTAAACTAATCTTGAAGTAGAATTCTATAATCGGAATAACTTTAATAAAACATCTATGTAAGATTTATTTTGTTTTTTCAGATTACAACCACACTTGATTCAGTTGCAGGCACTAGCTCTGCCACTGATCTAGTTATATTAACTGTTGATGATATAGAATCAAATAACAAGGAAAAATCAGGTAAACTAAATTGTTATTAGACAGTAAAACACAATCGTTTTAATATAGTGTATATTTTGTATCATTTATATTTTCTTTCAGTTATTGAAGAAATAAAAATAAAACCAAAAAAAACAGTGAACAAAGACAAAAAAGTTTCCCAAAAAAAGTATGTTAAAATAAATATCTTGTTACACCTTATACAATAAATTTTAATTAAAACTTAGTACTCCACTATAGTCAATTTAATTAATAAAATTGTATTTTCCTTTTACAGGAGCGAACAAGTCCATCAGGCTATTATAAATAGAAATGTAGAGTTTAAGAAGAAACAACTAGAAATGTTGGAGGTGGAGCACAAATACAATATACTAATTTGACAATTAAAAATAGAAAAACTACAATTGCAAATTCAACTGTTGAAATATCCAAATAGATCTTTTACTCAAGAACCCGAGAGAAATACCAGATCTGAAGAATAAAATATGAATAAAAGTACAATTTACAATAATTGTACAAGGTTTTAATACAATAAAAATATATAGACAATTATCTCAGCTTCATTCTTAATTTCAAAAGTACTTTAATAACAATCCAAAGCTTTTCAAAGGCCTCCTCTAAGTCATAACAAATTATTTATGAACTAGCAAAACTTTATTCATATTTAAATCAAATATTATGTTTTATATGTTAAAATTGGTATACTAATACATACTTAATTATCCTTTTCAGATAATTAAAAACTTAACTTTTTCCTATCATTATATCATCAATATTTTAAGACTGGTCTAAATGTTACTATTGATACAGTATCAGAAGTAATATATATATATATATATATATATATATATATATATATATATATATATATATATATAATATTATGTGAAGTGAGTTTCAATGAACTGCCTTCTCCTTATACTACCTCGTGTTGCATTTGAAATATAAGGTTGCACTGGTATATTTGATTCCCTAGGAATATGTTTATTATTGAGATCATCCCCAGGAAACAAGTCTTCCCTCATATCTATGGCTATATTGTGAAGCACAGCACATGCCACAATAGTCTTCCTGGCTGTTTCGATATCCTTATACATTCCTCTTAGTAAGCAGCGGAAACATTGTTTCCACAGACCAAAGCATCTTTCTATAGTATTCCTGGTGCGGATGTGGCTTCTGTTGTACCTTTGTTCTGCTTCAGTCTGTGGGTTAAGTAATGGGGTGAACAGGTATGGTGTGCAGGGATAGCCACTGTCACCTAAGAGTAAGCCGGAAAATGCACCAGCTTCAAACCTCTGCTTTAAGCGGCTTTCCCTAAAGATTCTAAAATCATGAACACTACCACGCCATCGTGCCACAATGTCCATGATTTTAAGATCTGCATCACATACCACCTGAAATGTCAATAATCATTTATTTATTAATATTGCCATAATAACAAAAGTATTACCAGTATGTACCTAATTTATTAAAGGAAAAATAGTTTTGTATATTCTGTTTTCATGTAATATTTAAAATAATTACCGTAAAGTGGTACTACTTTGCTCCTGCAGTGGTAATTTTGCTCCAATTTCAAAAAAAGATTTACTATCTTCTGTCTCTAATTCATTTTAAGTTATTTGTAAATTTCAAAAGGAATCGGTAGAAATAATGTTATATTGGCAACACTGATATCTTTTTTTTTTGCCCCGCCATTTTTTTAATCTGTTAAGCTGGTTTTAGTTTTACGCCGACGGCACGCGCACCGTCAGCGCTGATGGCCGAGATATATGGACTTCTAGGAAGCGTTTTTAAATGATGCGTACCTTTCAGCGCGCACAGTGGTCAGTGCTGATAGCTACGCGGCCGTACGCGTCGCGCGTCGGCCCCGCGTAGCTGTCGGCGCTGACGATCGCCCGAGCGCCTCTGCTTTCAGTGAGCGTTCTAGCGTCGAGCGGAGCGGACGTCGTCAGCGCGTACAGTCATGGCGAATTGCGAAGTGGATACAAGTCGAGTTATCGATGAGGTACGCCTGAGGAAGAAATTGTGGGATGCATCCGATCCACTCTACAAAAATAAAGATGCAAGAAACAAAGCCTGGGAGGATATTGCGGACACATTGTTCGAAAATATTTCAGGAGAAGAAAAACAACAACTTGGTTTGTTTACTTTCTTGTTTTATTATCTAAATACCTACACTACTACAGGATAAAGCCTTTTCAAGTTAAAATATACACGAATCTTGCCAGGGCACGCTTCCGCTAACAAAGTACTCAGCAAAATGTTCTCGCAGAGCGTGTCCAGACCTGTTTGTAGGTACAGCTGGCAGGTCTACCATACCCTCAATTGTAAGTGTGTCTTCTATACGATAACCATCGCGAAGTCTTATAAAGTTATGCAATACGCAGCATGCTTTAACTATATTCTTTGTAACATCAAAACTCACATTAATAGGTGTATGAAACACTCTGAACTTGTTTGACATTATACCAAATGTAGATTCTATGTATCGTCTACTACGGCTCAGTCTATAATTAAATATTTTTTTCTTGTGGGTCATATTGGATCGTGCATATGGCTTTAGAATTTTATTGGATATGCCAAAAGCACCATCACCCACAATTACATGTTCAACTGGAGTATTTGTTCCAGGCAATGGCTTCGGTCTAGGAATATTTAAAGTGTTTTGTTCAAGGCTCCTGTAGAGTGTACTGTTTTGAAATATAGTCGAGTCCGAGCTTTTCCCATATGCTCCAATGTTTACATATGTAAAACAATAATCTGCATCGCACATAGCCAGCAGAACAATGGAGTAAAAATTTTTATAGTTGTAGAATATTGATCCACCACCGGTTGGATTTACGATTCGGATGTGCTTGCCATCAATAGCTCCAATACAATTTGGAAAGTTGGTCTTTTGTAGAAAACCGTTAGCAATATTTAGCCACATATCAGGTGTATTTGATGGTATGCATTCATTGTGTAGCGTGTTCCATGTTACTTTACACACTTCGTCCACGATCTTACTGATTGTTGCGATTCCCATCCTAAATGAATACTGCAAATCCGTATATGTTCGACCCGTAGCAAGAAATCTGAAAATAAAAAGGTTTTATTATTTCAGGCAAACTAGTCCAACAAAGATGGAAAACAGTCCGTGATGCGTTTTTTAGAACAAAGAACGCAATGAAAAAAACGCCTTCTGGAAGTGCTGCACCAAAATACAAAAATTATTATGACGAATTAAGCTTCCTAGCTCCAACAGTTGAGAATGAAGTTGATGAATCACTCAATGAAACCATACCCTCCCCTTCCCTTCCCTCACCCTTAGCAAATATAGATAACACATTGGATAGTATGGTATCTTCAGAACACTCTCAAGATTCTCATATATTCACGCAGCAAGTTTTTCAAACACTCAGCAGGGTGAGCAGAATGACCGTGGTGTTGATTCACCATCATCACAAAACCTTGGCTGGAAAAGAGAAAAAGAAGGGCCCCGAAAACAAATCCAGAAAGTTCTCCTTTTGAAAAAGAATTATTAACTTTATTAAGTAATCAAACACCAGATCTTGCCGCAGACGACCTGGCTTTTTTCGCTTCTTTAGGTCCAATCTTAAAAAGTTTTGATGTAGGACAAAAGCTGGAGTTTAGATCGAGAGTGCTGCGCGAAGCCACGAATATTCGAAATTGAACAGACCAAATAGCTCAAATAGCTCTTACTCTAATGACGCAAGATCTACATTCGACACGTATGCATCATCATACAATTATCAGACTCCAGGTTACTCAGGGTACGAAACCAATGATGCAAATCCAGGTAACTCTGGTTATCAAACAGCTAGACGTACTGATGAATAATTATATTATGTTTAATTACTAATAATATGTAATTTGTTTTTTGTCTTTCCTATAATATGAAACATTATAATAATAAATATGTTGTTTTGTTACCTACAATTTACCATGAATAAATATAATGATAAAATGAGTAAATATATTTTTTTCTTACCTTAAAGTCACCATTAGTCGTTCAATCGGTGGTATAGGCACGATTCGTAAGCTGCAATGGACCAGTTTATCCTGTATCTTTGCCAGTAATTCGTCAAAAGTTCTAGTTGACATTCGAAAGTAATTAAAGAATTTACTTTCGTCAGCCCTCAAAGTGCCATATAACAAGAAAAATTCTCCTGCAACGGCTCTCTGCTCAATCAATGGATGAACATGGAGTCTTCGTCGTCGCCGGTGTTTATTTTTTTGGGATAGATAGTACAAAGCAGCAATAATTAACACACTCCGCATTTTGGTCGTCGTCTGTACAGTATGGCGGTCAGTACGATACTAAAACGAGCCACGCTGAGCCTCAGCGCTGACAAACTACGCGCTGAGCTATGAGCGCTGACGGTGAGCGTGCCGTCGGCGTAAAACTAAAACCAGCCTACCTTAATAATGAGTACGGAGACCGATGGATAGGCCGCGGCGGTCCCGTGGCTTGGCCTTCTAGGTCACCCGACCTTACGCCTTGTGATTTTTATTTGTGGGGTGAAGTCAAACGTCTCGTTTACCGCGAAAAACTACAAAGTTTAGATGACTTAAAACTTAAAATCTTTAGTGCTTTTGACACTGTTAAAAGTGATAGTGCAGTGCTATTAAGACTACGGTCGAACGTTATTAGGCGCGCAAGGCGCTGTTTAGAGAAAAATGGACTCCACTTTGAGCATACGTTGCAGTATGACTCACATTTTTAATTAAGGTTCGTTTTTTTGTTTCTTGTTGATTATTAATTATTTGTACATAAGGTGATTACAATTTTTTAAATACGCCTAATACTAAGAAAAATAAGATAGTATTTTGACGGTCCTAAGCCCGTAAAAGTATGAAGGAAAAATTGAACCTTATGACAAATGCGTAGGTAAGATAATTCCATGGCTCGGCACACGTTTATGATCCACCGCTAGGCATTTGGTCAATGACCGCCGCGCGCCGCGCCGTACCTACCTTTATGAATCGTCAATCGGTGACAATAAATTTCGCTATTTTGTTGGAAAACTTTGACACGTAATAACTTTTTTTAGTTAATCAAAAACTAATAGAAATAAAATTATCTAAATATATGTTTCATCCAAAAGAGTTTATGTAAAAATAGCTAAGGCTTTCATAATAACCCTGTATAACTTTATTTAGAAGACAACATGCTAACCTACGCCATATTTTTGTTAGGAAGGAAGTGAGATGAATATAGAGTAAAACCATAAATAATCTAATATTTAACACACCTTCTGCATTCATGTTCCTTATTTCAGGATAATACCCAGCAGGTCACAAAAAGAAACCAAGCAATCCAACCTATAGACAAGATATTGATAGTCCTTTGTTTCTTCGCCACAGGTGGCATCAAAGGGTCATCGGCGATATTTTTCACATGGAGCAAACAACGGTACGTCGTATTGTGCATCGTGTGGCAGTTGAGGTGGCACAATTGAAATCCAGATTTATACACATGCCTACTTCTGGTGAGCAACGCCAAATAACCAGAGAATTTTATTCGATCGCCGGTTTCCCTAACGTCGTCTGTGCTATCGATTGTACTCACGTGAGGATGAAATCACCTGGTAGGCTTGTTATAATTAAACCTACTTAATATTGATAATATATCAAAAATATCCATTATTCTTACAATAGTTCTACTTTTTGGTTCCAGGTGGTCTACAGGCTGAAAATTACAGGAACCGCGAAGGCTTTTTCTCTGCTCTGATGTGCGACTAAACATAGGAAATATTATTGCAAGATGGCCGGGCTCTGTCCATGACAGTACAATTTTTAATGATTCACTATTATGTGCACAGATGGTGCAGGATAGCTATAGCAAGAAATTATTATTGGAGGACAATGGTTACCCATGCCAACATATTTGTTAACACCACTACTGAATCCTTCGACTCCAAGTGAAGAAGCTTATAAAAAGGGCATATACTAAAACCAGAAACATAATAGAAAGACTTTTTGGTATCCTTAAACGAAGGTTTCCATGCCTACATGTTGGTTTGCAAGTCAAGCTTCAAAGTGTGCCAGCAATTATTGTCAATATCACCATGGCAAGGCATGATTGGATGGATGAGGAAGAAAATGATGAAATTACCAGCTCTGTATCACCACCAGCCCCAGAAGGAATAAATTAAAATTTTATTATGAGTAATAATATCATAAATACATTTTTCAATACATAAAATATTTTTATTTTCATAACACAACGGCAAATCGAGGGGGAGGGTCTTGGCTCCCCCCCCTAGGCTGTTTTCATTAATTACACCTTGCAGTACTACTGTCTCTTAGAAACCTGTCAGAAATTTAAGCCCGAAGTGGTGATTGGCTTACCCCCCATCATATCGTGGAACTAGTTGTGCGTCTACCTACCCCTTCGAGGATGATCAGTGTGTTTATTTATATATGTAACAATTTGAAGGGAAATGAATTTTATTGAAAAACTGAACATTTCTGAATAAAGAAAGAATTATCTATATCATACAAGAGAATCACGCATAATGGCCCGACTACTTTACGGGTTAAGTGCGGAAAAAGGAGCTCATAACCATCATACAAGAGAACCCACGGGCTCTCACTTCATAGTCGGCTACTCTCGCCCACAGCTGACTGCCTGTCTGCTTCACGGGGCTGTCAATAAAACAAATATATACTTTAAAATTATTTATATAAAGAATACATCATCGTCAGCCACATGACATCTACTGCTGTACATATGCCTCCCGCAAGATTTCCAGATTGATCTGTCGGAAGTAGCCCGCATCCAGCGATTTCCTATTTTCCATCAATGCATCATATGTAGGTAGTTCATAAACATCAATTTATTTATTTTTTTTCAGGTTTAAGTTCAACAACTCCATCTTCATGGCATGCCTTTCACGCATGAATTTTCGTTCATGTTTGGCATTAAATAATTTTGATTTAAAATATTGCTTTTTTATATCGATAGATTTGGGATCTCATGAGGTTTTCATCTTTTTCACAAACTACACGTATAATGAAAGTCTTATCTTCCAGTAAATATTTTATTACTTTAATGCTTATTTTACATAATCACAAGGAGCAAACAGTTAAAAGTAATACGTCGCGTGCCGCGCGGGGTTCGCACCTAAAGGTCGATTTACATCAAACGAGCGAATGCTCATTCTATCCCCACTACAGCTAATTCTTCTAGTGTAAACAGGCGTAGAGCATTCCTTCGTTGTTCTTAGTGCGTTCGCAAAGATTCTATGGAATATTCTAAGAATGCTCGCTCGCTTGATGTAAACGGCGCAAGAGCGCGCGAACAGTTGCTTAGAGCGTTCTAGCGTGTTCGGACGTGCTCGCGCCACTGAGCGGTCTCATCAAAGCGTTTTAGTGTTCTAGCGATTGTTTACGTATCTTATCGATTAAGTTATGGATTGGTCTCAAGAAAAATGTTTATTAATGACTAGCTTTTGCTCGCGGCTTCGCCCGCGTGAAGGTGTTTTCCAGGATAAAATTCCACTGTTTGATAAAAGTCTTGCTACATATTTTCCCGGTACTTATAGGTTCAAACTAATTTTATCCCCAATCTATAATTTCAGTTCAATCAGTCGAAAATCTAAGAAAATTGATACAAACTTTCATCCCCTATTTTATCCCCTTAAGGGTAGAATTTATCAAAATCCTTTCTTAGGGGATGCCTACGTCATAGTAGCTTTATGCATGTAAAGACTTAGCCCGATCCGTCCAATGGTTTGGGCTGTTCCTTGATATATCACTGTCAGTCACCTTTAAGTTATATATTATATTAACAACTGAAGTTAGCTAAAATTGAGTTTCTCGAAGCCGACCACTATTTATGTACTATGTATTTTGAGACTATGCAATTTTGTCGCGTTCGCGATTCACTTTCACTTTTGTTGAGTTTCAGAACGCGATATTAGATCCTCCAACGCGCACGCGAATTTGAACTTTATGCAGCGGTAATAAATTACAAATTGACTCTCCATTTTATTTAGAAAACGTTTGTATGGGAAATAGAAAAATGCTGTTTTGAGGATTTTCCCGGCAATTATTCGAATTTTTCTCACCTTTTAAATCTTCCCTAGACCTCCACGAATAATTCAAGACCAAGATAAGATAAATCCGTTCAGCCGTTCTCGAGTTTTAGCGAGACTAACGAACAGCAATTCATTTTTATATATATAGATAGAAGCCTACCGCAATTTCAGATGTCTGTGGGATCCGACGTATGAAAACTATAAAAATACAACTTACAAACAAGATGCTTGGCGGGAAATCGCAAAACAACTGGAATGTAATGTTGAAGAGGTACAAAAAAAGATGGACTCGCTTCTTGCATCTTACCGCCGGGAAAGGAAAAAACAATGAGTACGAAGTCAGGCAGCGGTGCCGATTGTATTTATAATTCTAAATGGTTTGCATTTACAAGCATGCACTTTTTGATGGACAAATATAAACCGAGGAAAACAATTGATTTCGACACTAACCAAAATAAAAACATGGTAAGTAGGTAGTTACGTTTATTTATTGGGTATTCTACCATAATTTTAGGTTAGGTTATTTACGCTTTTTATAAAGTAACATATCGCTTTCATTATGCAATATTGTTTTGCCATGGCAAAATATTAGTCAAATTAAAATAGTCTGAAAATTCTTTCCGGATATTTTCACATTGCAAAGTGTGTCTTCGTCCAGTGTTGGGTAACGGGAGAAATGATGATAAACGGTCCATATTTCTCCACTGGCCTGGAATGACGACGTCATCTTCAATTCTGTCCATCATGCCCGGTGAATTATACAGCTTCCTAGAAGCTTTCCTTTTCATCAAATAATTATGTAGGTACACGCAGGTTATTACGACGAGAGATGCTTTATCAGGTTGTAGCAACATAGGTTTTCGCAATACACGAAAAACTGCTGAAAGAATGCCAAATGCATTTTCTACTATTCGTCTTGCTCTAGACAAACGGTAGTTGTAAATTCGTTTTTCGGATCCCCTGGCATGAGTACCAGGATACGGCTTCATGATGTGTCTTTGTAATGGGAATGCATCATCTGCTACAAATACGAATGGCATATTCTGTTGTCTTCCTGGAAGGCTTTGGTCATTGGGCAAATTTAATTCATTATTTTGTAGTTTCTGATAGAAAGAAGTGTTTCTGAAAACTCCGCCATCTGATATTCTGCCCTGACAACCAATATCGGCGAATATAAAATTGTAGTTAGCGTCTACTATGGCCATTAACACCACACTGAATGTGGATTTATAATTAAAAAGTCGCTTCCGCTGTTAATAGGTGCTTGTATGACGCAGTGTTTCCCGTCTACAGCGCCAATACAGTTTGGAAAATTCCACTTCTCATTGAATTCCTGAGCGATTGATAGCCATTCTTCTTCTGTTGACGGTGTCTGAAATGAATAAAAAAATATTTTAGGGTGTATATTAATTAAACCGTTTTTTACAGGCTGATGAGCAGGAGAATGAGCGAATTGGACAAGAAACTCCGGTAGTGGACCCTAATGCAGATACACAGTCAGATTCAACAACACATTCACAACCTGCAGCTTCAGTAGGGTCAAGAAACACCACACCACAATGGCAACCATCAACATCACTGCAATCTGGCCACACAATACCACCAAAAAAATCAAAACATGAAGACCCTCGAGTAGCCGAAGCCTACCGTATTTTAAAAGATACACATGATTCAAAGATAAGGGACAAGAGTCAAGCTTTTGGAAATCATGTTGCTTCAAAACATCGCGAATACTCAAAAGGACGAAAGCGTATGTTGAACATTACATAAATAATATACTGTTCGACGCTGATTTGGGGAAATTTGATTATGAGTCAAATTTAGCATCAACTCCGATGTCTTCATATTCAAACAGTTCACAAAATACTTGCATTGTGTATTCTGTAGCCTCAGATCAATCCCTCCACCCAACCAAATGGAAACCAGTTCAGAAAGTAATGTCAATTTAGACCAACAATTACACATTCCGGATGATACCGCAACTGAAGAAACCAGCGAGTCTTTGCTGCATTTTATTAAACATTTTAAGTAACATGTATATCTTTTCTAGTTCCTTTTTGTTTATTTAAGTTCTCTGATTGTGTTTTTTTAAATAAATATCTTAAAATAAATTGTCTTAGTTTATTTACTTACTTTCACTAATAATTACGGTCGTGATAATAGGTGTGTAGGTATGTATAAAAGTAATAACTTTACTTACCTTAGCATAGTCTTGCAATGCTTCATTTATTGCTGCACATACTTCAGATATAGCATTACATATTGTCGATTTAGACATTTTAGTAAAATACATGAGGCTTTCATAGGAATCTCCAGTTGCCAAAAATCGCAAAGTCACTGCTAGTTTGTCATATGCAGGAATCGAGTCTCTAAAATTCGTACTTGATTTTCGAATTTTTCGCTGGTCAGAGATAGTAAATGATCAAAATCCTCTGGCGCCATTCTACAAAAGTTTTGGAATTGTCCACTTTCTTCTTGTTTTTGCATATCCGTCATTGTTTCACCTACATTATCCAGTTTCCTTCGATGCATTAAATTTGTAACCCACCAACGTCTCTTCCTTCTTTTATTTTTGAGTTTTTGCGACAAAATAATAAATGCAGCACTTGCAATAATGATATCGCTGTCAGAGTCAGACATAACGAAGCACTACCAATACTAACCACAGAATTGACACGAATGAGCAAAGAACATTCGATCTAGCTTTTGTTTACACTAAAGATTACGAAAGAATGCTCTTGTTCTAGCTCTAGCTCTATGTTCGTTTGATGTAAATCGATACCTCTAGCTTTCGTTTACACTAAAAGATTACGAAAGAATGCTCTTGTTCTAGCTCTAGCTCTATGTTCGTTTGATGTAAATCGATACCTCTAGCTTTCGTTTACACTAAAAGATTACGAAAGAATGCTCTTGTTCTAGCTCTAGCTCTATGTTCGTTTGATGTAAATCGACCTTAACGCTTGAACCTACACCGAGCACCAATGTGCGCGCTGCGTAAGTTAGGGTGCGTAATTTGAATGAGTGGCTGATCGCCACAGATTCATGCTTCTTTTCGGTTTTAATTTCCTTTCTTGATTAATTACTTTAATGTTTAGTGTTTCACTTCCTAAAAAAAGCTAATAATTAATAAAAGCATTTTGTACAGTAGATACTGGCAAACAAGCCGGTGGGGCACCCCGTGATGAGTGATATTCACCACTGAGAGATGGTTTAGTAACCTTTCGAGCCAGCCCATTCATGCTATACTCTTTACTATCTACAACAAAATTATTACCTATTTATCACTGTGTGAGGTATTTGATTTATTCACAAATATATTTTCTTCGACTTCATTTCTGGGAGACGAAAGCTTTATTGTAATAATTAATTGAATAGTATATAACAAATACTTTAATTACATAAATATAAAAATAAAATAGTTGTACCACATTTCCACTTTATTGGGTCCTATTTTATAAAAAAAAAACACTAATAATTATAAGCTATTCTATCACTGTGTGAAGTAGTTGGCTCATTCACAGGTATATTTGCTTCTACTTCTTTTTTGTGGGATTTCGTACGTTTCGGACGAACTCTTGAAGTTGACGCCCTTTCAAGTTTGTCTAGTTGTCTTTTATGTGAGTTTTAAAACAAAATTCGTTATCAATGTATATATCTCATCCCAAGAGTTCCCATTTCCCAGAAAAAAA